>NC_053023.1:162638048-162836400 GCF_003073215.2 Triticum urartu | reverse complement strand
TCTTTCCACTCCTTGTTCCATGATCCATCAAAAGAATTCACCCAAAACTTGAAAACTTCACAACACAAAACTCAAAATAGAAAACTCGTGAGCTCCGTAAGCGAAAGAAAACAAAAGACCACTTCAAGGTACTGAAATTAACTCATTCTTTATTTATATTGGTGTTAAACCTAATGTATTCCAACTTCTCTATGGATTACAAAGTATTTTACTAGCCATAGATTCATCAAAATAAGCAAACAACACACGAAAAACAGAATCTGTCAAAAACAGAACAGTCTGTAGTAATCTGTAGCTAGCACAATATCTGGAACCCCAAAAATTCTAAAATACATTGCTGGACGTGAGGAATTTATCTATTAATCATCTGCAAAAATAATTAACTAAATAGCGCTCTTCAAATAAAAATGAAATCAGTTCTCGTGAGCGCTAAAGTTTCTGTTTTTTACAGCAAGTTCAACAAGACTTTCCCCAAGTCTTCCCAACGGTTCTACTTTGCACAAACACTAATTAAACAAAAAAACACAACCAAAACAGAGGCTAACTAATTTATTTATAAATAAGCAGGAGCAAAAAGCAAGTAATAAAAATAAAATTGGGTTGCCTCCCAACAAGCGCTATCGTTTAACGCCCCTAGCTAGGCATAAAAGCGAGGATAGATCTAGGTATTGCCATCTTTGGTAGGCAATCCATAAGTGGCTCTCATGATAGTTTCATATGGTAATTTTATTTTCTTTCTAGGAAAGTGTTCCATGCCCTTTTTTAATGGAAATTGAAATCTAATATTCCCTTCCTTCATATCAATAATCGCACCAACCGTTCTAAGGAAAGGTCTACCAAGAATAATAGGGCAAGAAGGATTGCAATCTATATCAAGAACAATGAAATCTACGGGCACATAATTCCTATTTGCAACAATAAGAACATCATTAATCGTTCCCATAGGTTTCTTAATAGTGGAATCCGCAAGATGCAAGTTTAGAGAGCAATCATCAAAATTACGGAAATCTAGTAAATCACACAAAGTCTTGGGAATAGTAGAGACACTAGCGCCCAAATCACACAAAGCATAAAACTCATGATCTTTAATTTTAATTTTAATAGTTGGTTCCCACCCATCATAGTGTTTTCTAGGGATAGAAACTTTCAACTCAAGTTTTTCTTCATAAGATTGCATCAAGGCATCAACAATATGTTCGGTGAAGGCTTTATTTTGACTATAAGCATGTGGAGAATTTATCACGGATTGCAACAAGGAAATACAATCAATTAAAGAGCAACTTTCATAATTAAATTCCTTGAAATCCAATACAGTGGGTTTAGTAACATCTAGATTTTTATTTCTTTCAATCCCACTTTCATCAATTTCATCATTAAGATCTAAATACTCCAAATTTTTAGAACGCCTTCTAGGTAAAGGAAGATCATATTCAGTTTCATAAAGATTCATATTGCAAAACAAAGATTTAATAGGAGACACATCAATAACTTTTAGATCTTCATCTTGATTTTCATAGGAATTGGAAGAACACGCTTTAATAAAGGCATCTTTGGAAGCACGCATCCTAGCGGTTCTTTCCTTGCACTCATCAATGGAAATTCTCATGGCTTTGAGAGACTCATTGATATCATGTTTAGGAGGAATAGATCTAAGCTTTAAAGAATCAACCCCAAGAGAAATTCTATCAACGTTTCTAGCCAAATCATCAACTTTAAGCAATTTCTCCTCAAGCAAAGCATTAAAATTCTTTTGTGAATTCATAAACTCTTTAACACTATTCTCAAATTCAGAGGGCATCTTATTATAATTTCCATAAGAGTTGTTGTAGGAATTACCATAATTATTAGAAGGATTACTAGGATATGGCCTAGGATTAAAATTCCCTCTATAAGCGTTGTGACCAAAATTATTCCTGCCAACAAAATTCACATCCATAGATTCATTGTTATTCTCAATCAAAGTAGACAAAGGCATATCAGTAGGATCAGAAGAAACACTCTTAGTAGAAAATAATTTCATAAGTTCATCCATCTTTCCACTCAACACATTAATTTCTTCTATCGCATGCACTTTTTTATTAGAAGATCTTTCTGTATGCCATTGAGAATAATTAACAATAATATTATCTAGGAGTTTAGTAGCATCTCCTAAAGTGATTTCCATAAAAGTGCCTCCCGCGGCCGAATCTAAAAGATTTCTAGAAGCAAAATTCAATCCGGCATAAAAATTTTGTATGATCATCCACAAATTCAAACCATGAGTAGGGCAATTACGTATCATTAATTTCATTCTCTCCCAAGCTTGTGCAACATGTTCATGATCAAGTTGCTTAAAGTTCATAATATCGTTTCTAAGAGAGATGATCTTAGCGAGAGGAAAATACTTCGAGACATTGTTGAGGAAATCTTTAACTGGTAGCTGCTCGGTCGGCTGGTGAGTAGGGGATTAATAGGCTAATCGGCAAGTTAATCGGCCATTTAATCAATTAATCGGACGATTTATCGGGTAATAGACTATTCGGGGACCCTATGAGTAGGGATTAATCGGCAAGTTAACTGGTTAATCGGATGAATTCTTGAACAGGGCTTAGAGATAAAAGAATCTTTGCACTTGTTCCATGAATCAATACTATTCTTAGGCAAAGACGAAAACCACGCTTTAGCACGATCTCTAAGCGAAAAAGGAAATAGCTTCAATTTAACGACATCGTTATTGACATATTTTTTCTTTTGCATATCACATAAATCAACGAAGCTATTCAGATGAGTAGCGGCATCTTCACTAGGAAGGCCGGCGAATTGATCTTTCATAACAAGATTCAACAAAGCAGTATTAATTTCACAAGATTCAGCATCGGTAAGAGGAGCAATCGTAGTGCTAAGGAAATCATTATTATTGGTATTGGTGAAGTCACACAATTTAGTAGTATCTTGAGCCCTCGCGACAAACAAGCAATCTAACACACGAGCAAACAAGAGGCAAACGGGCAAAAGGAGGCAAATAGAGAGGGAGGATAGAGAGAGAGGGCGAATAAAACGGCAAGGGTGAAGTGGGGGAGAGGAAAACGAGAGGGAAATGGCAAATAATGTAATGCGAGAGATAGGGATTGTGATGGGTACTTGGTATGTTGACTTTTTGCGTAGACTCCCCGGCAACGGCGCCAGAAATCCTTCTTGCTACGTATTGAGCTTGCGTTGGTTTTACCCGAAGAGGAAGGGATGATACAGCAGAGTAGCGTAAGTATTTCCCTCAGTTTTTGAGAACCAAGGTATCAATCCAGTAGGAGCCCACGCTCAAGTCCCTTGTACCTACACAAAGCGATAGCTACTCGCAACCAATGCGATTAGGGGTTGTCAATCCCTTCACTGTCACTTACGAGAGTGAGATCTGATAGATATAATATTTTTGGTATTTTTGATATAAAGATGCAAAGTAAAAAGTAAAAGCAAAGTAAAAAAGCAAAGCAAGATTAAAGTGATGGAGATTGATATGATGAGACCCGGGGGCCATAGGTTTCACTAGTGGCTTCTCTCAAGAGCATAAGTATTCTATGGTGGGTGAACAAATTACTATTGAGCAATTGACAGAATTGAGCATAGTTATGAGAATATCTAGGCATGATCATGTATATAGGCATCACGTCTGTGAAAAGTAGATCGAAAAGATTCTGCATCTACTATTATTACTCCACTCATCAACCGCTATCCAGCATGCATCTAGAGTATTAAGTTAAAAACAGAGTAACGCCTTAAGCTAGATGACATGATGTAGAGAGATAAATTCATGCAATATGAAATAAACCCCATCTTGTTATCCTCGATGGCAACGATACAATACGTGCCTTGCTGCTCCTTCTGTCACAGATTATATTCCCCGTTCAAAACTTCAACTAGTTTGTCATCAATCACCAAAAAGGGGGAGATTGTAAGTGCATCTAGTGCCACCCTAGTTGGTTTTGGAGTATTGACGACAAACCTAGTTGAGGGACTAATGTGTTTGTGAGAATTGCAGGATAACACAGGTAGAAGTCCCTCATTGATTTGGTTTTCCTACCAGAGATGACCCCTAAAAATGTATGAAGACATTGAAGTCAAAGGTGGTATATGAAGATATTCACATTTGAGGACTATGAAAAGAGAAGACACCACATGAAGCCTATGGAGCTTGAAGACTTAGTTCTTTCGTAGTTCTTTTTCTTTTGTGTTGAGTCATAGGAACCACCGTACTGTTAAGTGGGGTCCAAGAGAACCAGTCAGACTGACTGAAGTGATGCCTAACCAAAAACCTATGTCTTCGAGTGAAGACTATGAGAGCGAATCTTGTCTAGAGTCGGACAAGTCAGCTTTGCTTGTAGCCCAAGTAAAGTTGCCGTGTGAGTTTGAAATCTGACCGTTGGAACACGTGTCAGTTCCTTAGTGACCCAGGGTCATTTCGGATAAATCAGGTCGGGTTGCCAAGTGGCTATAAATAGCCCACCCCCCACAACCATAAACGGTTGGCTGCTCAGATTGAAAGTACGTCTTTTGTCGTTTGAGAGCAACCCACCTCGAAGCCTTTGAGAGAGAATTCCTTGCGAGGATAAAGCCCTAACCACCCAGAGCCAGAGAGAATTGGGCATCACTTAAGTCTTCTTATCTGTGTGATCTGAAGACTTATTACACGTGAGGACTGTGCATCCTCCAGCCGGTTAGGCGTCGCGTTCTGAGCATCCAAGAGACATTGTGGATTGCTGGTGAACAAAGTCTGTGAAGGTTTGGGAGTCTACCTTGAAGACTTACCAGAGTGATTGGGCGAGGTCTGTGTGACCTTAGCTCAAGGGGAATACGGTGAGGACTGGGTGTCCTGAGCTGCGTGTTCAGGACTGGGTGTCCGGGACTGTGTGTCCTAAGGTTTAAATACCTAGCCGCCCCAACCAGACGTACAGTTATCACAGCAACTAGAACTAGTCCAACAAATCACTGTCTTCAACGAGTCACTGGTTTCATCTTCCCTTCCCTTTACTTACCATTGCTCCTTGTGAAGTCATTGTATGTTTGCACTATCTTTTGTCTTCACTGAGTGACTGCATGTTCTGTATGGCTTCATAATATCTTCCTACCTGATCCTTACTACATTGCTGCTATTAAGTCATTGTGCTTTCACTTCATTGAATACTTGACTATGGCTTGTCTAGTGTAGTCTACCTTCCGCTGCATGGTAATAGGTTTATTTCTATCGTTTCTCTTCATAACTTCCACGTTTTGAAGACTTTCATAAAAATCGCCTATTCACCCCCCCTCTAGTCGATATAACGCACTTTCACATACATAAAAGAATTCAGAGAAGATTCAAATATTATTCATAGATAGACTTGATCATAAACCCACAATTCATCGGTCTCAACAAACACACCGCAAAAACAAGATTACATCGAATAGATCTCCACAAGAGAAGGGGAGAACTTTGTATTGAGATTCAAACAGAGAGAAGAAGCCATCTAGCTACTAACTATGGACCCGAAGGTCTGAGGTAAACTACTCACACTTCATCGGAGAGGCTAGGATGATGTAGAAGCCCTCCGTGATGACGACCCTCTTCTGGCGGAGCTCCGGAACAGGATCCAAGATGGGATCTCATGGATACAGAAAGTTTCGGCGGTGGAATTAGGTTTTTGTCTCCTCTTCTGATCGTTTGGGGGTACGTGTGTATATATAGGAGGAAGAAGTACGCCGGAGGAGCAACGAGGGGCCCACGAGGCAGGGGGCGTGCCCTAGGGGGGGCGCCCCCACCCTCGTGACCGCCTCTTTTGTTCCTTGGAGCAGTGTCCAAGTCTCCTGGATGACGTTCGGTGAGAAAATCACGTTCCCGAAGATTTTATTCCGTTTGGACTCCGTTTGATATTCCGTTTCTTCGAAACACTTAAATAGGCAAAAAAACAGCAATTCTGGGCTGGGCCTCCGGTTAATAGGTTAGTCCCAAAAATAATATAAAAGTGGAAAATAAAGCCCAATATAGTCCAAAACAGTAGATAATATAGCATGGAGCAATCAAAAATTATAGATACGTTGGAGACGTATCAGGAGGTGGCGCGAAAGACGAGGGAACATCGGGGCAGCTCGTTGGAGGTGGAGGACAGGGTGGCTGAACCGGCGGGACGACCAGATCGACGACGGATCCTCATCCGGTACGGTGGATGAGGGACGTCGAGGTGTTGCTATGGACGACGTCGTTGGGGAAGAGGCTCCGGCTGGGTGGCGGACGGAGGAGGGTGTGGGGCTTCGCGGGTTTTCCCGACCTCGGTGTACGAATGAGTGGACGAATGGGATGGGAGTGGGGAACCATGGCTTAGGGACGCACTTGTCCGAAATGTGGGGTAAGTTACGAAAGTACCCCCACCGATTTGAGGCGGTTCTTTCGGTTCAGGGGTATCACGGGCATTTCACGTGTCAGGATTTCACATGAGGTGGGAGTTTTCGCGCACGTTGTAATTTTGGAATAGAAAGGTGCAGGTTGAGATGGAGGGTGTTGTCGGAGCACAACGAGACAAAGATATATCTTAAATATTTCGGGCTAACAGGGCGCGGGTTGAAATTTCCGGACAAGCCTAATGTGTATTGTACCAAATCAATTCACACTACAAATGTCATTCAAACCTTTGAATTCATGTTGTGTTCAATTAAAATATTTCGCGACGTGTATAATGCATGCAACCTAGTACTCAAATGAACGTTTTAGTGCATTCCAAACGTATATACTACCGCTTCAATACGAACTAAATTTGAATTCGTTTCTCTATTTGAATAAGATCTACAATAATGATTGTTGTGAAGTCAAAGCATTTGAATCCGTTTCTCTGTTTTTATAAGATCTACAATCATCATTATTGCCAAGTTAAACCATCGTTTGTGTATTATCTTCACCAGCAGACCACATGATTAGTCTCGAGTTACATATGAACTATGTGTACTATATGAACTCGAACTTGATTTTTTGAATCCACTTTATGTTGATTTCAAATCATAGTACATTTCAAGCTCTAGCTAGATCTTCATAATCTAAACCATGTCTCATATGTATAATGTGTTTATCACATTATGTATGGTGCCCCGCCCCCTACGCCTACAAGTATTTAGATGTGAGTTGCAAACACCACACATTACCACAAATCCAAATAAAATGTGAGAATGTTCGATATGTTGTATTGTTTAGATTGTTCGATATTTAGTTGTAAGATGCAAACCCCACACATTATCACAAATTTAAATAAAATGTGAGATTGTTCGATGTATAGTATGGTTTATATTGTTCAACATTTAGCTGTGAGTTGCAAACACCATGCATTATCACATTATGGTATAACATGTGCAAAACCACAACACGTGTATCACCGCTATATTCATGCATGCACATGTTTAAAACACTATGATCTCCTATTCAAATATATGAATCCACTTTCATATCAAATTATGATGTTTGTTAGTCCCTTACACCCACACAATCTTCTAACCTTTGTAGCTACCACTAACTTTCTCTCGTGCATGCACACACCCTCCTCGCCCCCCCCTCAGCATTCTATCCATAGCGCACATTCATTTTTTCTTTAGGTCGTTCTCCCACAGTATCCACAACTCCTTTCCGACACACACCGATCGATAAACCTCTCCAGTGATGTCTGCCTACAACATACACACGCACCTTCAATCTCCTCCTTTATGTGTCCTTGCCTTGTGTCTCTCATACGGTCCCACACACGTGTAAACTTTCGCCCCTCTTTTCATCGTGCTCAAAACCGCACAGTCATCCCCCTATCTAGCTAGTAGATGGGCCTCTCGCACCACCTCCTAGCTCCATTCTCTCTGTCTATCCGTCTCGCCGGGCCTTATTTGCCTCTAACAAATGGACGTACATTGACCAATCTCCCGCTATACATATAGCTAGCTAGGTCCTTATAACTCTTTTCCCCACGCGTCAGTCGATCTACCTCATTAGTTATGTCTCTCCCTTCCTCCAACAAACAACAATTGATCTATCGATCTAGTTAGCTTTGCTTACCAAAAACATGGTTCCCCTTCATCGTCCATGGACGCGTCCCGACAGATCTATCATGCATAGGCACACACAGAAACACATCCCCACTCTTATTGATAATATTACAGTTCCACCCTTAGTTTGTCTAGTAGGCCTCTCCCACCATCTTTGAGAAGCAACTCCATCACCCATCCAGCACTCTACCCCTCTCCCTCCCTCTCTCTCTGTCCCATCCTATTTCCCGTCCTTCAGTTATGTATGGATTTCGACCGATCTCCCTAAAGACATAGCTGGGTCTCTCCTTCTCAACACATATGTGAGTCGTTCTACCTCTATAGTTAGGCCTCTGCCTACCCCTCCCCCCCACCCCCCTCCCACACACACACTGATACATCGAGCACTCTAGTCATGTCTCCCTGCCACACACAAACTTGACCTGTGCCCTCTGACGTTCTGGTAGGTCAGTCGCCCTATATCTTTGACTTGCACACACACACAATTTCAATGGCTCTCTTCATCAATCTCGCACCCACCCACTTGATCCTCTCTTCGACTCCATCGATATCTATGACCCCTCCCTCTCTTCTCGTGGATCGCCCGACCCTCTATATATGATATGGATAGGCCTCCATTTCACACACATTGCATGCAAAATTTTGTTTGATATGTCATCGACACATATTCCCACAAATACATTCACGAAATCAACCTCCCCCCCAAAACAAAAAACACTCACGAATGCACAAGCCATTTGTCTAGGTTTGTATCTCTCTCACACACCCACGTAGGTGGGGGACGTGCACGAAGAGAAGAGGTGCACGCACGATGCACGTACTCCTGTCTCTTTCCCAACCACACCCGCGCGGGTACACGGTGGAGCTCATTTCTGTATGAAAAGGCAGCCCACGTGGTAATTTGACACGTGTACTGGTTGTCCACTAGATGGAGGGAGGATCGTCTACCACGGGTAACCAAACAAATTGGGACTTGACGTGTTATGTTAAAAAAGAGGCAAACCATGTGGGGCCTACCTTAGAGGCAAGGCTCTATACACTGGAGTACTTTTGATGTGTCCCGACAACTCGTAGAACGAGGAGAAGCTTGCTTAATATGCCGTCTCCCCCGCCCACGGGTGCGGTGGCTCGTAGTATGAGGTGAAGCTTGCTTACTAGTAGTAGTATTGTACGCCTTACGCCCACTCCCTCGCCCACGCACGTGGTGGCTCGCAGGATGAGGAGAAAATTTTACTACTCCCTCCTTTTACTCCTCGTCCCTACTACCTTGGTTAGAGAGATTATCATATTGTTTGGAATATATATGTCCTTTAGTAGATTTCAATATGAACTACTAGTACATACTCGAAACACTGATGTATATAGACGTATTTTAGAGTGTAGATTCACTCATTTTGCTCCGTATGTGGTCCATATTGAGGCCCTATTTGGTTCATAAGTCCTAGGACTTTTTCTAGTCCCAACTAAAAATTCCCTACTCCTTAAAAAGTCTGCCCTGTTTATTTTCAGGGACTAAAAAGTCCCTAGTCCCTCCCTATAGGTTATTGAATGACCATGTTACCCCCAGTATACAGAAAAATAACAACCAAACAACACCATGGGGCGGCGGGGCAATGGGTGCAGGGAGGGACATTGTTGGAAAAGTCCCAAAAAAGACTCTCCTTGAGAGTCTTCTTCATCAAGTCCCAAAAGGCATGTTTTAGTCCCTAGTAGTCCCTCCTGTTTGGTTAAAAAGTCTCTAAGAGGGACTTTTTCTAGTCCCTACACTAAAAAGTCCCTGGAAACAAACACCCCTGCATAAAATTGAGACACTTATTTTGGAACGGAGGGAGTACATATTTGCTACGATCTATCAATCATTGAGATGTAATAGCATGCATGTTAGTCTCCTTTGTATTTGATGAAATGTTGCAATAGGCAACCTTGGACGGAAGATACATGTAACAGAAGCTGGAAGCTTCGTAGCATTGTACTATCTCGCTGATAAATTATAGTATGTACTATACTAGTACTTCCTTTGTTCCTAAATATAAGTCTTTGTAGAGATTTCACCATGAACCACATACAGATGTATATAGATGCATTTTAAGTGTAGATTCATTCATTTTGTTCCATATGTAGTCCACCTAGTGGAATCTCTACAAAGACTTATATTTAGGAACGGAGGGATGAAAGTGCGTTATATCGACTAGAGGGGGGGGTGAATAGGCGATTTTTATGAAAGTCTTCAAAACGTGGAAGTTATGAAGACAAACGATAGAAATAAACCTATTACCATGGAGCGGAAGGTAGACTACACTAGGCAAGCCATAGTCGAGTATTCAATAAAGTGAAAGCACAATGACTTAATAGCAGCAATGTAGTAAGGATCAGGTAGGAAGATATTATGAAGCCATACAGAACATGCAGTCACTTAGTGAAGACAAAAGATAGTGCAAACATACAATGACTTCACAAGGAGCAACAGTAAGTAAAGGGAAGGGAAGATGAAACTAGTGACACGCTGAAGACAATGATTTGTTGGACCAGTTCCAGTTGTTGTGACAAATGTACGTCTGGTTAGGGTGGCTAGGTATTTAAACCTTAGGACACATAGTCCCGGACACCCAGTCCTGAACACGCAGCTAAGGACACCCAGTCCTCACCGTATTCCCCTTGAGCTAAGGTCACACAGACCTTGCCCAATCACTCTAGTAAGTCTTCAAGGTAGACTCCCAAACCTTCACAGACTTCGTTCACCGGCAATCCACAATGTCTCTTGGATGCTCAGAACGCGACACCTAACCGGCTGGAGGATGCACAGTCCTCAAGTGTAATAAGTCTTCAGATCACACAGACAAGAAGACTTAAGTGATGCCCAATTCTCTTTGGCTCTGGGTGGTTAGGGCTTTATCCTCGCAAGGAATTCTCTCTCAAAGGCTTCGAGGTGGGTTGCTCTCAAACGACAAAAGCCGTACTCTAAATCTGAGCAGCCAACCGTTTATGGTTGTAGGGGGTGGGCTATTTATAGCCACTAGGCAACCCGACCTGATTGTCCGAAATGACCCTGGGTCACTAAGGAACTGACATGTGTTCCAACGGTCAGATTTCAAACTCACACAGCAACTTTACTTGGGCTGCAAGCAAAGCTGACTTGTCCGACTCTGGACAAGATTCGCGCTCATAGTCTTCACTCGAAGACATAGGTTTTTGGTTAGGCATCACTTCAGCCATTCTGACTGGTTCTCTTGGACCCCACTTAACAGTATGGTGGTTCCTATGACTCAACACAAAATAAAAAGAACTACGAAAGATCTAAGTCTTCGAGCTCCGTAGGCTTCATGTGGTGTATTCTCTTGTCATACGAAAGATCTAAGTCTTCGAGCTCCATAGGCTTCATGGGGTGTCTTCTCTTGTCATAGTCTTCAATGTGAATATCTTCATATACCACCTTTGACTTCAATGTCTTCATACATTTTTAGGGGTCATCTCTAGTAGGAAAACCGAATCAATGAGGGACTTCCACCTGTGTTATCCTGCAATTCTCACAAACACATTAGTCCCTCAACTAGTTTGTCGTCAATACTCCAAACCAACTAGGGGTGCAACTAGATGCACTACAATCTCCCTTTTTGGTGATGATGACAAATAGTTTAAGTTTCAACGGGGAATATAATCTGTGAATGTAAAGGATAAATTGTCTTCATAAGTTGCAAGGGCCTCCCCCTGAAGATGTGCATATAAGTAATTTGCTTTTGGAATGCAAATGCACATGCAGGTGTACTGTGGAGATCCACTTCAACTTATGATGACAATCCACTATGCATGTGAAAGTATATGAAGATAATGATGCATAATGGAAATGGTCTGCCAGAATGATCTAAGTGCGGAATTTATCGTCGCACATGTCGGAATTATCATCGCAAAACAAGGTGGCAGATAAGTAGCAGACGACCATCGAGTAAGTGTTACAACTCAAAGAACCACCAATGTATAGCAAAGAGAGTTGTAAGCACGAAGCAAAATAAAGCACCCGGCCATATGGACCCGCTTGAAGACTATCAACCTCATATGCTTCTCCCCCTTTTGTCAGTAAGGACCAAAAAGGTTTGAAGACATAGAGCATCTACTCGTTCCCATAGGAGTAGGTGAAGTAGCAGGGTCGTTGGTGGTGTTTGGCGGTGCTGAAGAGCTTGGAGCAGAGTTGACGCGTGCTGAAGGAGGGTGAAGTAGCATCGTCTTCATCCTCGATAACTCTGGCAGTCACTGTTGCAGCAGAGGAAGAGAACTCAGAGTCTTCAAGGGATGGAGTTCCTGCAGCACAGCCCTTCGAGGAGGTGTGGAGTCAAACTTGAATCGCTCAGTGAAGCCATCCTCTTGAAGATCAGCTTCAGAACACATCATCGTGAGCCCTTTCCATGTGCGGCGACAGGTTTCATGGGCAACGAAAGCATTTTTGGTGGCAAGATTGCGAATGCGATTAACATCCACCAAGAGGCTTTTCATCTGACGCTTTAGCCAGTCATGATGCCTATCCTGTTTCTGATGAAGAGCCATAAGAAGCTCTCGGTCGGTGAGAACACGAGTGCGCTTCTTGGGTCTTGGAGAGTTGTGCTATCAGTGGCTTCAGTAGGCGCAGGGTGTGGTGCACGTGTAGTGCCAGCCAAAGGATACACCTGAGTGACTGCTTCAACTCCTTCAATGTTTTGTGAGAAACTCTGATGCTCTGCATTCTGAAGACTTAGAGGTTCCTTTGCAGGCTCAGGATAGATGGCTTCAGTAGAGATATCCACATCAGGCAGAAAAAATCCTATAATTGCGAGCAGATGGCTGATATGAGATATCGGAGTGAAGTTTAATTAGCCGCATTACCCATGGGGCGTAGAACTTCAAGCCAAACAGATCAGAGCCTGATGCAGCAAGTTCGTGGATGAATAAGTCCTGTGCATTGAACCATTTTCCATGAATAATATAGAATACCAAAGTCTTCATTGCACCTCAAGCTTGGCATTTGGAGAGTGTCCTTTGATGGGCTAGAGAGTTCGCCTGATGATGTGATTGATGGTTCTTGGCAGATACTCAAGGTCTTCAATGAAGAACTCTGTTGGATAAGCAGCATCTTGGGGCAATGGCTTCATCATGCTGAGCATCTGACTCATAACAGGTTCCGGCCTCTTAAAGATGCTCTCAATAACTTCACTATGCAGCTGACAGCCATGCTCGTAGAGATCGCCAGGAGTGGGCAAACCAGTGAGCTCAATGATGTCAAATGTATTGGCTTCGTGATGAACGTTTCCGGTCATCCACTCTAGGACCCAAGTCTTCGGATCTCTGCTGTACCCGTGGATGTGAAGTGTGGCATAGAATTGGAGCAGCAGCTCTTCATTCCAATGCTCTTGGTCAGTAACGAACGGAAGCAGTCCAACTTCCTTGAAGCAATCCAAAGCTTCTTCCAGACAGGGCAGACTAGCTATGGCTTCAATGTCAAGGCGCTTGTGTGGGAATATACGACCTCGGTTGTAAAGAATGCATGAGTAATAGCTTCGCTGAGGATAGCTCCAGAACCGATCAGATGATATCCTTTCCCTTGAGTAGGGGTTCCGGGAGCTATCGAAGAATGTGTTGTCTGCCCTGAAGCCATTGATATTGAAGGAGCCAGGTGCTGATGCAGGACATGGGAAACTTGGCAATCTTGGGATTGGCTTCTGTACCTGAGGCCTGTGCTCAACATGATAGTCGAACTGGGGACCGGCAGCAGACTCAGGAACAGAAGTGACGGGATCAGTGGCTTCGCTGTCTTCTTCTTCCGTTGGGGAGGGCTCCACATTAGCTTCATTGGTGGTTGTGGCAGCCGCAAGATTTTCATCCTCCACTTGACGAGCTGGAGGGTCGGTCACAGGCACGTTCTCCTTGAGAACTGCTTCTTGGTGGGACAGGGGAGTGGGAACTTGTGGGACTTCTTCTTCCGCGGCTGATGCAGCCGGATTGTCTTCAGCAGAGACTTGAGGCCTTGGACCTTTGCGAAGCCTGCACAACGCGGGCGACGCCTGTGGAGTTGAGTGGGTTGGGCCTCATAGTCTTCTTCCTCTTGTGGGCGATCTGCCCATGAAGCATCCTGTGCAATTGGCGTCAGTGGACGACCAATGCTGATGAGTTCGCTATTCTGAGGAAGGACTGCACCATCTTCTACATTGTCATGTTGACCAATGTCTTCAGCAGCGATGGGATCAGCTGCTGGAAAGTCTTCAACTTCATGAGCCTCTGTGGAAGCAGGCTCATGGATAGTCGGTTGGCGTTCATGGCGTTCAGCTTCAGGATATACCATAGAAATGGGTTCAACTATCAAGGGCTCTGTGGGAGCTGCCCGATCTTTCTTGGTCTTCCTCTTCTTCTTGGAGGGGGCAGTTGGAGAGGCTTCAGAATGTTTCCTCTTCCTAGCTTCAACCTCAACAGTCCTTGTCTTCTTGAGCTCTGAAGCTGTTGACCGGCCTTTTGGCTTCGAGCCAGTCATTTTAGTTGGGAAGACAGTAGGAACTGCTTCCTGCCTTGGTGCGTTAAGTTCAGCCGTAGCAGGATTCTTCTTCTTCTTTGCGGCCATCCTGGGGTCGATGCCAGGACGCCCAAGGGCCTTGCGCTTCTCAGCCTCATTGTAGGCTTGCACACATCTGTCAGCCAGAGTCTTCATGCGCTCACGCGAACCCTGAGCTTCTGCACGTTTCTTTACAAAGGCTTCCTTGAGCTCGTGCATCATACTCTTGAAGTTCTTCACTTCCTGCACGCTGAGCTTGGCCATATGCTTCTTGAACTGAGCCTTTTCATAGTCAATCTTTTGCTTCAGTTCAACAATGCGCTGGGCAATAGCGAGTTCTGAAGCAATGGCGCCTTGGAAGGCGACACTGAGGCCAATTGGTAGCTGCAGATCTTCAAAGCTGATGTTTGGCGTGTCAAACCACTCGTCAATGAAGTTGTGGATGATGGTCACATCAAAGAGAGGCAGATCATTGAAGATTTCTGCTTCTTCTTTGCTCTTGATGAGTTGCTCAAGAGCGTCATCTGCAAGATCTTCATCACTTGACAGATCAATGTCGTCATTGCGCAGAATGGCAGCAGCTGTTAGCTCTTGGCCGGTGTGGCAGAGGCATCTTGACCTTCTGGGGCTTGGAGATGCGAGATAAGTCTTCGGACTGCACACTGTCTTCAGGAGGTGCAGTTGCCAGTGGCTTCGCCCGTGAGATTTTTGGTGAAGGGGCAGGCTTTGAAGCTTTAGGCTTCTTCAGCTTCTTTGTCTTCGGCGCTGCAGGCGCTTCATCATTGTCAGCTGCAGGCATTCACTGCAGTCCCTTGAACTAAGATGTAGGTGATGAGGCCTTCAAGGTTGCTGAAAGGACCGATGACATTGGGTTCTGCATCGTGTGCCATCTGCCCTTGAGATGAGGGACCAGGGTTGAAGTCTAACCCAAAAGTCTTCTTGTTCTGCTTCGCTGAGTTCTGAGCAAACTGGAAGTTGCGCTTGAACAGATTGTCGTCACGACACCATAGCAGTGACGACGAGTGTGCATCAGCAGGCTGTGGTCCACGGACCATGCATGGATAGAAGCCTTGAGCAATGGCTTCATCTCTGGACCTGGGTAGAAGATTCTTGAATAGGATGTCTCCCCACGGTCTCTTGATGGCGTTTTTCTCAGATACTCCTGGGTCACAAATCTGTATTTGAACCATTGTTCTGCCCAATATCTTCGAATCCATTGGATTCGGGTCTTGCGCTGATTGTAATCCTCTTCAGGATCTGTCTTGTACAGTTCTGAGAGTTCATCTGGCAGATCTCTGGATGTTTCTCCACGACGCTTTCTGCCACCCTTCCTTGCTGCTTTCTCTGCCATGAACTTCTTGAAAGGCTTCAACACGTTTCAAAGGCTTCAAAGGCTTTCGCTTGCTGGTCAAACAGGAACTGGCTTCGGGAGAGTTAATGTGATGCTGTAAGAATTCTGCAAACGAATGCAGACTATGAGAACCAAGGGATTCTCCCACGGACATGTACCTGTGACAGCATTAAGGTGCGAGGGAAGGGGAAGAGGTCATATGCATTCTCAGAAGATTTTGAAGATAAATCAGTTTAGAAGACATTGACCTCATCGTGCGAAGACATTCACTCATAGATAAGAGTTGGTTCCAGATTTGTATGAATCCACGATCAGTACAAGTGAGGAATCTAACTACTTTGTGAAGCATAAGTGAATATACTAGGCATGTTATGAGATGCAGTATGAGAGAGATCTAACTTGTGTGAATAGAAACTGCTTGTGGTAGAAAGTGACAAATCCATAGGATCAACGGTGCTGTAAAAAGGAAGTTTTATTTACCACACTAAGAACTGCTAGACGGAGTGGAAGATGAGGCCGAGCAGTTCGATCTTCCGTGCCCTAACTTGGCGATGGAGGACACCTACGGCGACGGCGGAGGATCGATGCGCGGTCGGCGTGAAGACGGCGTCGGAGAGGTTGCGGCAGCGAAGCGCTTCGTCGCCGGCGTCGTCGAGGGCTAGCGGTGGCGCTAGGGTTCGTGCGAGAGTGGAAGAAGAGATAATGACCGCGGTGAAGTGTGTATTTATAGGTACATGGGCGGCACTGCGCTATTACACAGGTGCCCCTGGCGATTCGCATCTGAGGAACACGTGGCCATTATGCAGAATTTTGGGGTTTGTTCCACGTCCCACGCACGCTGATTGTCGGGTGGTCATTTCCTACTTCTCCGGGTTTCATGTGGGAATGAGCATTGAAAACGACTTAAGTGTGTCTCTGTATCTTCGCTATAAGTGAATGCTGTAGAGGACAGTACACTATCATATATATATATATATATATATATATATATCTATATAATCAACATAGTGAAGATAATCATGAAGATATGTTGAGATCAAAGCCAAACCAAATGTGAAGACATTGCAAGGTAACGCCATGAGTGAAACACTTCAAAATGGAACATTTGGTGGTGGCGTTACCCACCGTATAGGAAGTATTAGACCCAGACACGGCGCACAATTATCGTGGCGCTCCGAAGTCAAATTCCACATTAATGTATTCACACTTAGAATGTATGTCTTCATTGATTGAAGATATACTTTACTTCGTGTGTTGCACATCTAAGTCATCAATATGCATAAGGGTTAGGATGTGTGCCTGATCACAGGACATTTGAGGATTCCAGGATATTTAGCTCACACCGTAACTTGCAAAATCTCTTCTCATCCAAGGGCTTGGTGAAGATATCTGCCAATTGCTCTTTAGTGTTGACGTGTATGATATCAATATCTTCCTTCACAACATGATCTCTGAGAAAGTGATGACGAATTTCAATGTGCTTTGTCTTCGAGTGCTGAACTGGGTTGTTGGCGATCTTGATGGCGCTTTCGTTGTCGCAGTAAAGTGGCACTTGCTTCAGATGAATGCCATAGTCCTTGAGTGTTTGCTTCATCCACAGAAGCTGAGCGCAGCAAGATCCAGCAGCAATGTATTCAGATTCAGCAGTGGAGAGAGATACACAGTTCTGCTTCTTTGAAGACCAACATACAAGTGATCGTCCCAGAAAGTGACATGTGCCTGATGTAGACTTTCGATCAACTTTGTCACCAGCATAATCAGCATCCGAGAATCCAACCAGATCAAACTTTGAGCCCTTTGGATACCATAATCCTAGAGTTGGGGTGTGAGCCAAATATCGAAGAATTCGCTTCACAGCTAAGTGATGCGACTCCTTTGGTGCTGCTTGAAATCGAGCACACATGCAAAAACTAAGCATAATATCTGGCCTAGATGCACATAGATAAAGTAAAGAACCAATCATGGAGCGGTATACCTTTTGATCGAACTCTTTACCATTGTCGTCGGGACCCAGATGATGTTTGGCTGGCATTGGTGTTGTGAAGCCTTTGCAGTCTTGCATACCGAACATCTTCAGGCAATCTTTGAGATATGAAGATGCCGTTGCGTTGTTGTCGTATTTGAAGACTGAGGAAGAACTTCAGCTCTCCCATCATGGACATCTGATATTGCTCTTGCATCATATATCCAAACTCTTCACTGTACTTCTGATTGGTGCAGCCGAAGATAATGTCATCCACATATATTTGGCACACAAACAGTTCACCATCATATGTCTTCGTGAAGAGAGTGGGGTCTAGGGAACCAGGTATGAAGCCTTTGTTCTTCAGGAAGTATTTGAGTGTGTCATACCAGGCCCGAGGGGCTTGTTTGAGGCCATACAGTGCCTTGTTGAGCTTGTATACCATGTCAGGATGTTTTGGATCTTCAAAGCCAGGCGGTTGTGCAAAATACACTTCTTCTTCAACCTTTCCATTGAGAAAAGCACTCTTCACATCCATTTGATATAGAAGTATGTTGTGATGATTTGCATAGGCCAGTAGTATGCGTATGGCTTCAAGTCTAGCCACAGGAGCAAATGTTTCATCAAAGTCAATGCCTTCCACTTGAGTATATCCTTGAGCAACGAGACGAGCTTTGTTTCTGATAACTTGACCATGCTCATCTTGCTTGTTGCGGTATATCCATTTGGTGCCTATTATATTGTGCTTCCATGGATCAGGACGCTTAACTAGTTCCCATACATTATTCAGCTCAAACTGTTGAAGCTCTTCTTGCATAGCTTGAATCCATTCAGGTTCCATGAAGGCTTCTTCAACTTTCTTGGGTTCTGTTATTGAGACGAGTGCGAAGTGCCCACAGAAATTTGCTAGCTGAGTTGCCCTTGAACGAGTGAGTGGACCGGGTGCATTGATGCTATCAATTATTCTTTCAATCTGCACTTCATTTGCAACGCGAGGATGTACAGGGCGAAGACTTTGCTCTTGCTGATCATTGTCGTCGTTAGAAGGAATGTCTTCAGACTGAGCATTGTCTTCATGTTGATCAGGTGCTGAGATGATAAGTTCTTCTTCAGGATGAGCTTCAGAAGGTATAATTTCTCCAGTTCCCATTAGCTTGATTGATTCACAGGATGGAACTTCACCTAGCACATTTGGCAGTTGCTCTCTTTGTGAACCATTGGTCTCATCGAACCGCACATCCACTGTTTCAACCACTTTGTAATGAAAGAGATTGAAGACTTTGTAGGAGTGCGAATCCTTTCCATATCCAAGCATAAAACCCTCATGTGCTTTTGGTGCAAACTATGAGGTGTGATGTGGGTCCTTGATCCAGCACCTTGCGCCAAATACTTTGAAGTAACTGACATTTGGCTTCTTGCCAGTAAGGAGCTCATAAGATGTCTTTTTCAGAAGCTTGTGAAGATAAACACGATTGATTGTATGGCATGCAGTATCAATGGCTTCAGGCCAGAATTTTCTTGGGGTCTTGTATTCATCTAGCATCGTTCTGGCCATCTCAATGAGTGTTCTGTTCTTGCGTTCGACGACGCCATTCTGCTATGGCGTGTACGGGGCTGAGAATTCATGTGTGATGCCCAAGGCATCAAGATATGTATCAAGGCCAGTGTTCTTGAATTTAGTGCCATTGTCACTTCTGATGTGCTTTATCTTGGCGCCATAATTGTTCATAGCTCGATTGGCGAAGCGTCTGAAGACATCCTGCACTTCAGTCTTGTAAAGGATTATGTGCACCCAAGTGTATCTAGAGTAATCATCAACAATAACGAAGCCATAGAGGCATGCAGTAGTAGTAAGAGTTGAGTAATGAGTGGGACCGAAAAGATCCATGTGAAGTAGTTCGAAGGGTCGAGTAGTGGTCATGATTGTCTTCGAAGGATGTTTGGCCCTCGTCATCTTCCCTGCTTCACAGGCACCGCATAAGTGGTCTTTCTTGAACTTGACGCCCTCGATGCCTATGACATGCTTCTTCTTCGCAAGGGTGTGGAGGTTCCTCATGCTAGCAAGCCCAAGCCTCCGATGCCAGGGCCAGCATTCTGAAGCTTTTGCTAGAAGACATACGGCAAGCTGTGGTCCTGCTGAGAAATCTGCTACGTACAGATCATCTTTTCGATACCCTTCAAACACTAGAGACTTGTCAGATTCCATTAGTACAAGGCAACGATATTTTCCAAATATTACGATCATGTTCAAATCGCAAAGCATTGAGACAGACATTAAGTTGAAGCCAAGGGATTCAACAAACATGACTTTGTCCATGTGTTGATCCCTTGAGATTGCAACTCTACCTAGACCCAATACCTTACTTTTACCAGTGTCAGCAAATGTGATGTGGCTCTTGTCGGATGGACATAAGGTTGAGTCCATAAGAAGACTTCTTTTGCCAGTCATGTGATTTGTACACCCACTATCAATAATCCATTCTGAAGACGCTGGTGTCGTACCCTACAGTGCAGTTAGGGGGATAGGCTTCACCAAGAGCATTGTGAAGCAAAAACATTTGACGAACAAATGGGTTATGAAAGCTTAGATCCAGATTAGGACTAATAGGGAGAGTAGCAAGCGATTTAGGAACGAAGTACATAGTAAGACCATTCGGGCATTTAATCTTGCACCCTACAAGATGTTTAAGGTCCCCAGCAATGGCGTCACACGATTTTGGTTTTCTGCTGGAGACCTTTCCCTGCAAAAGAGAGTTAAGCTTTCTTAGCCACCTGTAAGTGCATCTAGTGCCACCCCTAGTTGGTTTTGGAGTATTGACGACAAACCTAGTTCAGGGACTAATGTGTTTGTGAGAATTGCAGGATAACACAGGTAGAAGTCCCTCATGATTCGGTTTTACTACCAGAGATGACCCCTAAAAATGTATGAAGACATTGAAGTCAAAGGTGGTATATGAAGATATTCACATTGAAGACTATGACAAGAGAAGACACGATATGAAGCCTATGGAGCTCGAAGACTTAGATCTTTCGTAGGTCTTTTTCTTTTGTGTTGAGTCATAGGAACCACCTACTGTTAAGTGGGGTCCAAGAGAACCAGTCAAAATGACTGAAGTGATGCCTAAACCAAAAACCTATGTCTTCGAGTGAAGACTATGAGAGCGAATCTTGTCCAGAGTCGGACAAGTCAGCTTTGCTTGTAGCCCAAGTAAAGTTGCCGTGTGAGTTTGAAATCTGACCGTTGGAACACGTGTCAGTTCCTTAGTGACCCAGGGTCATTTCAGACAAATCAGGTCGGGTTGCCAAGTGGCTATAAATAGCCCACCCCCTACAATCATAAAAGGTTGGCTGCTCAGATTGAGAGTATGGCTTTTGTCGTTTGAGAGCAACCCACCTCGAAGCCTTTGAGAGAGAATTCCTTGCGAGGATAAAAGCCCTAACCACCAGAGCCAGAGAGAATTGGGCATCACTTAAGTCTTCTTGTCTGTGTGACCTGAAGACTTATTACACTTGAGGACTGTGCATCCTCCAGCCGGTTAGGCGTCGCGTTCTGAGCTTCCAAGAGACATTGTGGATTGCCAGTGAACGAAATCTGTGAAGGTTTGGGAGTCTACCTTGAAGACTTACCAGAGTGATTGGGCGAGGTTTGTGTGACCTTAGATCAAGGGGAATACGGTGAGGACTGGGTGTCCTGAGCTGCGTGTTCAGGACTTGGTGTCCGGGACTGTGTGTCCTAAGGTTTAAATACCTAGCCGCTCCAACCAGACGTACAGTTGTCACAACAACTGGAACTGGTTCAACAAATCATTGTCTTCAACGAGTCACTGGTTTCATCTTCACTTCACGTTACTTACTGTTACTCCTTGTGAAGTCATTGTATGTTTGCTCTATCATTTGTCTTCACTGAGTGACTGCGTGTTCTGTTTGACTTCACAATATCTTCCTACCTGATACTTACTACCTAGCTGCTATTAGTCTTTGTGCTTTCACTTCATTGAATACTTGACTATGGTTTGCCTAGTGTAGTCTACCTTCCGTTGCATGGTAATAGGTTCAATTTTATCGTTTGTCTTGAAAACTCCCATGTTCTGAAGACTTTCATAAAAATCGCCTATTCACCCCCCCTCTAGTCGATATAACGCACTTTCAATTGGTATCAGAGAAAGGTGCTCCCTTGTTCTGTGTGATTCGGTTTAACCACCTGGAGTTTTAGCTATGTTGACTGCAGGGATAATTAAAGTCTCCGCTGCGTGCCCCGTCTTCGATGGAACTGAATATCCCTACTGGAAGAATAAGATGCGCATGCATCTTGAAGCCATTGACGTCGACCTATGGTATGTCGTCGAGAACGGCGTTCCCAAGGCTGGAGAAGGTTTCACTGCTGCTGATGTCAAGAAATTCGTTCAACTGGACTCTACTGCCAAGAATATCATCTGTGGTCATCTGACCAAAGGACTGTATGGCCATGTGAGTGCTTTGAAGACATCCAAGCTGGTCTGGGACTGGCTCTCCAAGGTCAATGAAGGCATCTCAACCCAGAGAGATCAGAGAATCAGTGTCCTTCGCAACCTCTTCAATCGCTTCAAGCGAAATGACAATGAGAATGTCCAGCACACATTTGACCGACTCACTGACATCACAAATGAGCTTCAAGCCCTCGGCGCCACTGAGATTAGCAAACACGAAATCGTCAAGACGCTGCTGAGATCACTTGATAGTTCATTTGACATCCTAGCCCTGATGATTCAAGAACGTCCTGATTTCAAGACACTCGATCCGTCTGACATACTTGAGAGGCTCAACACACATGAGTTTCAGCTTTCAGAGAAAAGAGATATCTACGGTCCAAACTATGGGCGAACTCGTGCCTTGAAGGCAAAAGCTGTCTCCTCATCTGAAGAAGAATCTGACAGCAGTTCTGATGATCCTGAAGACATTGGAAGGGAACTTGCTATGCTTGTCAAGAAGTTCCAAAAATTCACCAAGAAGAAAGGCTTCAGAAAGTCTTCCCGATCAAGTTCAAGGAATGATGAAGCTCCTGCTCATGACTACAAGAGGAAAACATGTCACAAGTGCAAGAAACTTGGCCACTTCATCTCTGAGTGTCCACAGTGGGACAATGAGAACAAAAAGAAGAAGAAGAGCAAGGAATATGACTCTGACGACAAGAAAAAGAAGAAGAAATACTCAAAGTCTTCTTCCAAGTCTTCCTCAAAGTCTTCATCACACAAGAAGAGCTCATCTGGCAAAGCACGTGCGTTTGTTGGCAGGAAATGGATTCAGAGGAGGAGTCTGCTTCTGAGGAGGCGGAGGTGGAGTCTGAGGAGGAATCCGACTCAGGCGTCGCAAGTCTGGCTACAACATACGTTGCCTAGTCCATCTTCAACACTGAATACAATGACTTCATCGCCGACACCGATGCAAATGACAAGGACTACTCCGCTTCTACCTACTGCTTCATGGCACGCGGTGCCAAGGTAAACACACGCACTACTCACTATCAAACATCTAGTGACGATGACTCTGATTGTGGTTCAAAACCTAGCTACAAAACACTTGCTAAAATTGCAACTGAACAACACAAAGCTATGGAACATATTCAACAACTGTTAGACAGAAGCGATGATCTGTTAGGTGCTGAAATGACTCGATCTGAATCCTTAATTGAAGACATAAAAAATCTTCATGTTAAGTATCAGGAACTTGAAAGTCGTCATGAAACTCTCTCAACAACTCATGAAAAGCTTTCCTATGATTATCTTCAAAGGAAGCAGGATCTTGAGAAATTGAGAGCGGTTCATGAAGATCTTCAAACGGAAAACGAGTCACTTCGCGCCAAACAGATCAGTCCCGCTCAGGAAGGATTTGAACCACCATGTCTTAAATGCATTGAGCGTGATAATGCTACTTCTGTTGCTGAATGTTCTACTGCTACTGCTGTTGCAATATCTTCAACTGTTGATGTGGTAGCTAACCCCTCTACTGAGGATACCACCGCTATTGCTGATGAGAATGCTAGGTTGAAGACATTGCTTGAAAAAGGGATGTACAAAAGTCTTCAAGGGCATCAGACACTATGTGATGTCCTCAAAAAGCAGATTCTGAACCGAAACCCTAGGAAAGAGGGTGTTGGGTTCGTAAGGAAAATGAATGCAGATGGCTCTTACTGGAAACCTGAGCAGTACCCCAAAACCATGTGGGTTGCTGCAAAGGAACCTTCAGCAGATCCATCCAATCTAACTGGCTTCACTTGTGCTAACCCCATTATCATTGATGAATCCTTTGATGCAAACTATATACTGTTTAAGAATCAGAATGGTGAAGTGTTTGTCAGGTACATTGGTACTAACTGCAGGAATGGACCCCCTATGAAGAAGATCTGGGTTCCGAAAAGGTGTCTGGAAAATCTTCCTGTGAATGTCTTCATGACACCTCACTTGAAGAAGACAAACCTCAGACCAAAGGCTTCATACGATCCAAAGGCTTCATACAAACAGAGGACTCACCTGAGTCGCACTAACGCAAATGTTTTGCAGGGAAACCATACTCAGGCATATGAATATGAGAGCGGTTCATCAAACCGCCATGTTCATAAGACCAAGAACTATTCTGCTTATTCTTATGAGTACTATTGTCTGCCTGCAAGACTGTTTGCTAAGGCTTCAAAGCCAAAATTCTCAGATGCTGCACTTAGACTTATTGCTTCTAAGCCACCCTTGAAGATGTGGGTGGTTAAGAAGGCTTAACTCTCTTTTGCAGGGAAAGGTCTCCAACAGAAAACCAAAATCGTCTGACGCTATTGCTGGGGACCTTAAACATCTTGTAGGGCACAAGATCAAATGCCCAAATGGTCTTACTATGCACTTCGTACCTGAATCGCTTGCTACTCTCCCTATTAGTCCTAACCCGGATCTAAGCTTTCATAACCCACTCGTTCATCAAATGTTTTTGCTTCACAATGCTCTTGGTGAAGCCTATCCCCCTAACTGCACTGTAGGGTACGACACCAGCGTCTTCAGAATGGATTATTGACAGTGGGTGTACAAATCACATGACTGGCAAAAGAAGTCTTCTTATGGACTCAACCTTACGTCCATCCGACAAGAGCCACATCACATTTGCTGACACTGGTAAAAGTAAGGTATTGGGTCTAGGTAGAGTTGCAATCTCAAGGGATCAACACATGGATAAAGTCATGCTTGTTGAATCCCTTGGCTTCAACTTAATGTCTGTCTCAATGCTTTGTGATTTGAACATGATCGTAATGTTTGGAAAATATCGTTGCCTTGTACTAATGGAATCTGACAAGTCTCTAGTGTTTGAAGGGTATCGAAAAGATGATTTGTACGTGGTAGATTTCTCAGTAGGGCCACAGCTTGCAGTATGTCTTCTAGCAAAGGCTTCAGAATGCTGGCTCTGGCATCGGAGGCTAGAAAATGCTGGCATGAGGAACCTCCACAGCCTTGCGAAGAAGAAGCATGTCATAGGCATCGAGGGTGTCAAGGTCAAGAAAAACCACTTATGCGGTGCCTGTGAAGCAGGGAAGATGACGAGGCCCAAACATCCCTCAAAGACAATCATGACCACTACTCGACCCTTCGAACTGCTTCACATGGATCTTTTCGGTCCCACTCATTACTCAACTCTAACTACTACTGCTTGCCTCTATGGCTTCGTTATTGTTGATGATTATTCTAGATATACTTGGGTGCACATAACCCTTTACAAGACTGAAGTGCAGGATGTCTTCAGACGCTTCGCCAATCGAGCTATGAACAATTTTGGCGCCAAGATAAAGCACATCAGAAGTGACAATGGCACTGAATTCAAGAACACTGGCCTTGATACATATCTTGATACCTTGGGCATCACACATGAATTCTCAGCCCCGTACACGCCACAGCAGAATGGCGTCGTCGAACGCAAGAATAGAACACTAATTGAGATGGCCAGAACGATGCTAGATGAATACAAGACCCCAAGAAAATTCTGGCCCGAAGCCATTGATACTGCATGCCATACAATCAATCGCGTTTATCTTCACAAGCTACTGAACAAGACATCTTATGAGCTCCTTACTGGCAAGAAGCCAAATGTCAGTTACTTCAGAGTATTTGGCGCAAGGTGCTGGATCAAGGACCCACATCACACCTCAAAATTTGCACCAAAAGCACATGAGGGTTTTATGCTTGGATATGGAAAGGATTCGCACTCCTATAGAGTCTTCAATCTCTTTCATTACAAAGTGGTTGAAACAGTGGATGTGCGGTTCGATGAGACCAACGGTTCACAAACAGAGCAACTGCCAAATGTGCTAGATGAAGTTCCATCCAGTGAATCAATCAAGCTAATGGGAACTAGAGAAATTATACCTTCCGAAGCTCATCCTGAAGAAGAACTTATCATTTCAGCACCTGATCAACATGAAGACAATGCTCAGCCTGAAGATATTCCTTCCAACAACGACAATGAACAGCAAGAGCAAAGTCTTCGCCCTGTACATCCTCGCGTTGCCAATGAAGTGCAGATTGAAAGAATAATTGATAGCATCAATGCACCTGGTCCACTCACTCGTTCAAGGGCAACTCAGCTAGCAAATTTCTGTGGGCACTTCGCATTCGTCTCAATAGCAGAACCCAAGAAATTTGAAGAAGCCTTCATGGAACCTGAATGGATTCAAGCTATGCAAGAAGAGCTTCAACAGTTTGAGCTGAATAATGTATGGGAACTGGTTAAGCGTCCTGATCCATGGAAGCACAATATAATAGGCACCAAATGGATATACCGCAACAAGCAAGATGAGCATGGTCAAGTTGTCAGAAACAAAGCTCGTCTCGTTGCTCAAGGATATACTCAAGTGGAAGGCATTGACTTCGATGAAACATTTGCTCCTGTGGCTAGACTTGAAGCCATACGCATACTGCTGGCCTATGCAAATCATCATAACATACTTCTATATCAAATGGATGTGAAGAGTGCCTTTCTCAATGGGAAGATTGAAGAAGAAGTGTATGTTGCACAACCACCTGGCTTTGAAGATCCAAAACATCCTGACATGGTATACAAGCTCAACAAGGCACTGTATGGCCTCAAACAGGCCCCTCGGGCCTGGTATGACACACTCAAATACTTCCTGAAGAACAAAGGCTTCATACCTGGTTCCCTAGATCCCACTCTTTTCACGAAGACATATGATGGTGAACTGTTTGTGTGCCAAATATATGTGGATGACATTATCTTCGGCTGCACCAATCAGAAGTACAGTGAAGAGTTTGCATATATGATGCAAGCGCAATATCAGATGTCCATGATGGGGGAGCTGAAGTTCTTCCTTGGTCTTCAAATACGACAACAACACAATGGCATCTTCATATCTCAAGAGAAGTATCTCAAAGATGGCCTGAAGAAGTTCGGTATGCAAGACTGCAAAGGCTTCACAACACCAATGCCAGCCAAACATCATCTGGGTCCTGACGACAATGGTAAAGAGTTTGATCAAAAGGTATACCGCTCCATGATTGGTTCTTTACTTTATCTATGTGCATCTAGGCCAGATATTATGCTTAGTGTTTGCATGTGTGCTCGATTTCAAGCGGCACCAAAGGAGTCGCATCACTTAGCTGTGAAGCGAATTCTTCGATATTTGGTTCACACCCCAACTCTAGGATTATGGTATCCAAAGGGCTTAGAGTTTGATCTGGTTGGATTCTCGGATGCTGATTATGCTGGTGACAAAGTTGATCGCAAGTTTACATCAGGCACATGTCACTTTCTGGGACGATCACTTGTATGTTGGTCTTCAAAGAAGCAGAACTGTGTATCTCTCTCCACTGCTGAATTTGAATACATTGCTGCTGGATCTTGCTGTGCTCAGCTTCTGTGGATGAAGCAAACACTCAAGGACTATGGCATTCATCTGAAGCAAGTGCCACTTTACTGCGACAACGAAAGCGCCATCAAGATTGCTAACAAACCAGTTCAGCACTCGAAGACAAAGCACATTGAAATTCGTCATCACTTTCTCAGAGATCATGTTGTGAAGGAAGACATTGATATCATACACGTCAACACTGAAGAGCAATTGGCAGATATCTTCACCAAGCCCTTGGACGAGAAGAGGTTTTGCAAGTTACGGTGTGAGCTAAATATCCTGGAATCCTCAAATGTCCTGTGATCAGGCACACATCCTAACCCTTATGCATATTGATGACTTAGATGTGCAACACATGAAGTGAAGTATATCTTCAATCAATGAAGACATACATTCTAAGTGTGAATACATTAATGTGGAATTTGACTTCGGAGCGCCACGATAATTGTGCACCATGTCTGGGTCTAATACTTCCTATACGGTGGGTAACGCCACCACCAAACGTACTATTTTGAAGTGTTTCACTCATGGCGTTACCTTGCAATGTCTTCACATTTGGTTTGGCTTCGATCTCAACATATTTCCATGATTATGTTCACTATGTTGATTATATATATATATATATAGTGTACTGTCCTCTACAGCATTCACTTATAGCTATGTCTTCATGTTGAATCTTTTGAACTAAGTGAATGTGATCGGACCCTAACCTCTCTATGCTTTCTATCTCAAACTCTATCTCTCCAAGTCATATGCATTCTATTGAAACTGTCGAATGTCTTCTCTGCGTCCTTGTCAGTAAAAGATACAGAGACAACCATTAAGTCCGTTTTCAATGCTCATTCCTCCACATGAATTCCGGAGAAGTAGGAACGACCACCCGACAATCCAGGCGTGCGTGGGACATGGAACAAACCCCAAAATTCCGCATAATGGCCACGTGTTCCTCAAATGCGAATCGCCAGGGGCACCTGTGTAATAGCACAGTGCCTCCCCTGTGCCTATAAATACACACTCACAGCGGTCATTATCTCTTCTTCCACCCTCGCACGAACCCTAGCGCCACCGCTAGCTCTCGACGACGCCGGCGACGAAGCGCTTCACTGCCGCAACCTCTCCGACGCCGTCTACACGCCGACCGCGGACATCGTCCTCTCCGCCGTTGCCGTAGGTGTCCTCCGTCGCCAAGTTAGGGCACGGAAGATCGAACTGCTCGGCCTCATCTCCCACTTCGTCTAGCAGTTCTGAGTGTGGTAAATAAAACTCCTTTTTTTACAGCACCGTTGATCCTATTGATCTGTCACTTTCTACCACAAGCAGTTTCTATTCACAGAAGCTAGATCTCTCTCATACTGCATCTCATAAACATGCCTAGTATATTCACTTGTGCTTCACAAAGTAGTTAGATTCCTCACTTGTACTTATCTGTGGATTCGTACAAATCTGGAACCAACTTCTTATCTATGAGTGAATGTCTTCGCACGATGAGGTCAATGTCTTCTAAACTGATTTATCTTCAAAATCTTCTGAGAATGCATATGACCTCTTCCCCTTCCCTCGCACCTTAATGCTGTCACAGGTACATGTCCGTGGGAGAATCCTTTGGTTCTCATAGTCTGCATTCATTTGCAGAATTCTTACAGCATCACATAAATTCTCCCGAAGCCAGTTCCTGTTGGTCCAGCAAACGAAAACCTTTGAAGCCTTTGAACGTCTTGAAGCCTTTCAAGTTAAAGTTTATGGCTTCAGAGAAAGCAGCAAGGAAGGGTGGCAGAAAGCATCATGGTGAGACCTCCAGAGATCTGCCAGATGAACTCTCAGAAATGTACAAAACATATCCTGAAGAGGATTACAGTTAACGCAAGACCCGAATCCAATGGATTCGAAGATATTGGGCAGAACAATGGTTCAAATACAGATTTGTGACCCAGGAGTATGCTAAGAAAAACGCCATCAAGAGATCGTGGGGAGACATCCTATTCAAGAATCTTCTACCCAGGTCCAGAGATGAAGCCATTGCTCAAGGCTTCTATCCATGCATGGTCCGTGAACCACAGCCTGCTGATGCACACTCGTCATCACTGCTATGGTGTCGTGACGACAATCTGTTCAAGCGCAACTTCCAGTTTGCTCAGAACTCAGCGAAGCAGAACAAGAAGACTTTTGGGTTAGACTTCAACCCTAGTCCCTCATCTCCAAGGGCAGATGGCACACGACATGCAGAACCCAATGTCATCGGTCCTTTCGCCAACCTTGAAGGCCTCATCACCTACATCTTGGTTCAAGGGACTGCAGTGAATGAGCCTGCAGCTGACACTGAGTCTGATGACGCGCCTGCAGTGCCGAAGCCAAAGCAGTTGAAGAAGCCAAAAGCTTCAAAGCCGGCCCCTTCACCAAAAATCTCAAGGGCGAAGCCATTGGCAACTTCACCTCCTGAAGACAGTGTGTAGTCTGAAGACTTATCACGCGTCTCAAAGCCCCAGAAGGCCAAGATGCCTCTGTCTCACACTGGCAAAGAGCTAATAGCTGCTGCCATTCTGCGCAACGACGACATTGATATGTCAAGTGATGAAGATCTTGCAGATGATGCTCTTGAGCAACTCATCAAGAGCAAAGAAGAAGCAGAAATCTTCAATCATCTGCCTCTCTTTGATGTCACCATCATCCACAACTTCATTGACGAGTGGTTTGACACGCCAAACATCAGCTTTGAAGATCTGCAGCTACCCATTGGCCTCAGTGTCGCCTTCCAAGGCGCCATTGCTTCAGAACTTGCTATTGCCCAGCCATTGTTGAGCTGAAGCAGAAGATTGACTATGAAAAGGCTCAGTTCAAGAAGCATACGGCCAAGCTCAGCGTGCAAGAAGTGAAGAACTTCAAGACAATGATGCATGAGCTCAAGGAAGCCTTTGTGAAGAAGCGTGTCGAAGCTCAGGGTTCGCGTGAGCGCATGAAGACTCTGGCTGACAGATGTGTGCAAGCCTATAATGAGGCTGAGAAGCGCAAGGCACTTGGGCGTCCTGACATCGACCCCAGGATGGCCGCAGAAGAAGAAGAAGCCTGCTACGGCTGAATCTGATGCACCAAGGCAAGAAGCAGTTCCGATTGTCTTCCCAACAAGAATGACTGGCTCGAAGACAAAGAGCCGGTCAACAGCTTCAGAGCTCAAGAAGACAAGAACTGCTGAGGCTGAAGCCAGGAAGAGGAAACACTCTGAAGACTCTCCTACTGCCCCCACCAAGAAAAAGAGAAAGACCAAGAAAGCTCGGGCTGCTCCCACAGAGCCCTTGATAGTTGAACCCATTTCTATGGTTCATCCTGACGCAGAACGTCAACTGACAGTTCATGAGCCTGCTTCCACAGAGGCTCCTGAAGCTGAAGACATTCCAGCAGCTGATCCCATCGCTGCTGAAGACATTGGTCATCATGACAATGTAGAAGATGATGCAGTCCTTCCTCAGTTAGAAAATAGCAAACTCATCAGCATTGGTCGTCCACTAACGCCAATTGTACAGGATGCTTCATGGGCGGATCGCCCACAAGAGGAAGAAGACTATGAGGCCCAGCCCACTCCAACTCCACAGGCGTCGTCTGCGTTCCGCAGGCTTCGCAAAGGTCCAAGGCCTCAAGTCTCTGCTGAAGACATTCCGGCTGCATCAGCCGCAGAAGAAGAAGTACAACAAGATCCCACTCCCCTGCTCCACCAAGAAGCAGTTCTCCAGGAGAACGTGCCTGTGACCGACCCTCCAGCTAGTCAAGTGGAGGATGAAAATCTTGAGGCTGCCACAACCAACAACGAAGCTAATGTGGAGCCCTCCCCAGCAAAAGCTTCAGAAGCCAGCGAAGCCACTGATCTCGCCACTTCTGTTCCTGAGTCTGCTGCCGGTCCCCAATTCAACTATCCTCAGCGAAGCTATTACTCTTGCATTCTTTACAACCAAGGTCGCATCTTCCCACACAAGCGCCTTGACGTTGAAGCTATAGCTGGTCTGCCCTGTCTAGAAGAAGCGTTGGATTGCTTCAAGCAAGTGGGTCTGCTGCAGTTTGTTACTGATGAAGAGCATTGGAATGAAGAGCTGCTGCTACAATTCTATGCCAGACTTCACATCAAAGGGTACAGCAGAGATACGAAGACTTGGGTCCTGGAGTGGATGACTGGCAACGTTCATCACGAAGCCAATGCATTTGACATCATTGAGCTCACTGGCTTGCCCATCTCCTGGCGGTCTCTTCGAGCAAGGCTGTCAGCTGCATGTTGAAGCTATTGAGAGCATCTTTCAGCGGCCAGAACCTGATATGAGTCAAATGCTCAGCATGATGAAGCCATTGCCCCAAGATGTTGCGTATCCCACAGAGTTCTTCGTTGAAGACCTTTAGTACCTGCCCAGAACCATCTATCACATCATCAGGCGAACTCTCTGGCCTATCAAAGGGCACTCTCCAAATGCCAAGCTTCAGGGTGATATGAAGACTTTGGTCTTCTATATACTTCATGGCAAATGCTTCAATGCACAGGACTTCTTCATACGCCAACTTGCTGCATCAGGCATTGATCTGTTTGGTTTGAAGTTCTACGCCCCTTGGGTCATGCGGCTGATCAAGCTACACTCCGCCATCTCTTATCAGCCCTCAGCCCGCAACCATCGGATCTTCTTGCCTGACGTGGACATGTCTACTGAAGCCATATATTCTGAGCCTGCCAAGCAACCTCTAAGTCTTCAGAATGCAGAACATCAGAATGTTGAAGGCGTTGAAGCAGTTTCTTGGGTGTATCCTTTGGCTGGCACTACACGTGCACCACACCCTGCTTCCACTGAAGCCACTGACAGTGCCACTGCTCCAAGACCCAAGAAGCGCACTCGTGTTCTCAACGACCGAGAACTTCTTGTGGCTCTACATCAAAAACAGGATAGGCATCATGACTGGCCGAAGCATCAGATGAAAAGCCTCTAGGTGGATGTTAATCGCACTCGAAATCTAGCAACCAAGAATGCTTTCGTTGCCCATGAAACCTGTCGCCGCACATGGAAAGGGCTCACGATGATGTGTTCTGAAACTGATCTTCAAGAGGATGGCTTCTCTGAGAGATTCAAGTTTGACTCCACACCTCCTCGAAGGGTTGTGCTGCTAGGAACTCCATCCCTTGAAGACTCTGAGTTCTCTTCCTCTGCTGCCACAGTCACTGCCAGAATTATTGAGGAAGAAGACGATGCTACTTCACCGCCACCTCCTTCAGCACCTCCAAGCTCTTCTGCACCGCCAAACAACACAAACAACCCTGCTACTTCACCTACTCCTCATGGGAACGCGTAGAGGCTCTATGTCTTCAAACCTTTTTGGTCATTACTGACAAAAGGGGGAGAAGCATATGAGATTGATAGTCTTCAAGCGGGTCCATATGGGCGGGTGCTTTATATTTTGCTTCGTGCTTACAACTCTTGTTTTGGCTACATTTGGTTCTTATGAGTTGTAACACTTAAACCAGATGGTCCTCTGCTACTTATTTGCCACCTTGTTATGCGAAGATAAATTCCGCCTGTGCGACGATAAATTCCGCACTTAGCTCATTCTACAGACGTCCATTTTCCATTATGCATGTCATTATCTTCATATACTTTCACATGCATAGTGGATTGTCATCATAAGTTGAAGTGGATCTCCACAAGTACCACCTGCCATGTGCATTTGCATTCCAAAAGCAAATTAACTTATATGCACATCTTCAGGGGGAGCCCTTGCAACTTATGAAGACAATTCCTTATCCTTTACAATTTCACAGATTATATTCCCCGTTGAAAACTTCAACTAGTTTGTCATCAATCACCAAAAAGGGGGAGATTGTAAGTGCATCTAGTGCCACCCCTAGTTGGTTTTGGAGTATTGACGACAAACCTAGTTGAGGGACTAATGTGTTTGTGAGAATTGCAGGATAACACAGGTAGAAGTCCCTCATGATTCGGTTTTACTACCAGAGATGACCCCTAAAAATGTATGAAGACATTGAAGTCAAAGGTGGTATATGAAGATATTCACATTGAAGACTATGACAAGAGAAGACACGATATGAAGCCTATGGAGCTCGAAGACTTAGATCTTTCGTAGGTCTTTTTCTTTTGTGTTGAGTCATAGGAACCACCATACTGTTAAGTGGGGTCCAAGAGAACCAGTCAGAATGACTGAAGTGATGCCTAAACCAAAAACCTATGTCTTCGAGTGAAGACTATGAGAGCGAATCTTGTCCAGAGTCGGACAAGTCAGCTTTGCTTGTAGCCCAAGTAAAGTTGCCGTGTGAGTTTGAAATCTGACCGTTGGAACATGTGTCAGTTCCTTAGTGACCCAGGGTCATTTCGGACAAATCAGGTCGGGTTGCCAAGTGGCTATAAATAGCCCACCCCCTACAACCATAAATGGTTGGCTGCTCAAATTGAGAGTATGGCTTTTGTTGTTTGAGAGCAACCCACCTCGAAGCCTTTGAGAGAGAATTCCTTGCGAGGATAAAATCCCTAACCACCAGAGCCAGAGAGAATTGGGCATCACTTAAGTCTTCTTGTCTGTGTGATCTGAAGACTTATTACACTTGAGGACTGTGCATCCTCCAGCCGGTTAGGCGTCGCGTTCTGAGCTTCCAAGAGACATTGTGGATTGCCAGTGAACGAAGTCTGTGAAGGTTTGGGAGTCTACCTCGAAGACTTACCAGAGTGATTGGGCGAGGTATATGTGACCTTAGCTCAAGGAGAATACGGTGAGGACTGGGTGTCCTGAGCTGCGTGTTCAGGGCTGGGTGTCCGGGACTGTGTGTCCTAAGGTTTAAATACCTAGCCGCTCCAACCAGACGTACAGTTGTCACAGCAACTGGAACTGGTTCAACAAATCATTGTCTTCAACGAGTCACTGGTTTCATCTTCACTTCACGTTACTTACTATTACTCCTTGTGAAGTCATTGTATGTTTGCTCTATCATTTGTCTTCACTGAGTGACTGCATGTTCTGTTTGACTTCACAATATCTTCCTACCTAATCCTTACTACCTAGCTTCTATTAGTCTTTGTGCTTTCACTTCATTGAATACTTGAGTATGGTTTGCCTAGTGTAGTCTACCTTCCGCTGCATGGTAATAGGTTCAATTTTATCGTTTGTCTTGAAAACTCCCATGTTCTGAAGACTTTCATAAAAATCGCCTATTCACCCCCCCTCTAGTCGATATAACGCACTTTCACCACCCACATCTTCAAGGGTGGCTGAGAAGCAATAAGTCTAAGTGCAGCATCTGAGAATTTTGGCTTTGGAGCCCTAGCAAACAGTCTTGCAGCGGATAATAGTACTCATAAGAATAAGCAGAATAGTTCTTGGTCTTATGAACATGGCGGTTTGATGAACCGCTCTCATATTCATATGCCTGAGTATGGTTTCCCTGCAAAACATTTGCGTTAGTGCGACTCAGGTGAGTCCTCTGTCTGTATGAAGCCTTTGGACCGTATGAAGCCGTTGGTCTGAGGTTTGTCTTCTTCACGTGAGGTGTGATGATGACATTCACAGGAAGATTTTCCAGAAACTTTTTCGGAACCCAGATCTTCTTCATAGGCGGTCCATTCCTGCAGTTAGTACCAATGTACCTGGCGAACACTTCACCATTCTGATTCTTAAACAGTATATAGTTTGCATCAAAGGATTCATCAATGATAATGGGGTTAGCACAGGTGAAGCCAGATAGATTGGATGGGTCTGCTGAAGGTTCCTTTGCAGCAACCCACATGGTTTTGGGGTACTGCTCAGGTTTCCAGTAAGAGCCATCAGCATTCATTTCCTTACGAACCCAACACCCTCTTTCCTCGGGTTTCGGTTCAGAATCTACTTTTTGAGGACATCACATAGTGTCTGATGCCCTTTAAGACTTTTGTACATCCCTGTTTCAAGCAATGTCTTCAACCTAGCATTCTCATCAGCAATAGCGGTGGTATCCTCAGCAGAGGGGTTAGCTACCACATCAACAGTTGAAGATATTGCAACAGCGTTAGCAGTAGAACATTCAGCAACAGAAGTAGCATTATCACGCTCAATGCATTTAAGACATGGTGGTTCAAATCCTTCCTGACCGGGACTGATCTGTTTGGCGTGAAGTGACTCGTTTTCCGTTTGAAGATCTTCATGAACCGCTCTCAATTTCTCAAGATCCTGCTTCCTTTGAAGATAATCACAGGAAAGCTTTTCATGAGTTGTTGAGAGAGTTTCATGACGACTTTCAAGTTCCTGATACTTAACGTGAAGATTTTTTATGTCTTCAATTAAGGATTCAGGTCGAGTCATTTCAGCACCTAACAGATCATCGCTTCTGTCTAACAGTTTTTGAATATGTTCCATAGCTTTCTGTTGTTCAGTTGCAATTTTAGCAAGTGTTTTGTAGCTAGGTTTTGAACCACAATCAGAGTCATCGTCACTAGATGTTTGATAGTGAGTAGTGCGTGTGTTTACCTTGGCACCGCGTGCCATGAAGCAGTAGGTAGAAGCGGAGTAGTCCTTGTCATTTGCATCGGTGTCGGTGATGAAGTCATTGTCTTGAGTGTTGAAGATGGACTTGGCAACGTATGTTGTAGCCAGACTTGCAACGCCTGAGTCGGATTCCTCCTCAGAATCCACCTCCGCCTCCTCAGAAGTAGACTCCTCCTCTGAATCCATTTCCTTGCCAACAAACGCACGTGCCTTGCCAGATGAGCTCTTCTTGTGTGATGAAGGCTTTGAGGAAGACTTGGAAGAAGACTTTGAGTATTTCTTCTTCTTTTTATTGTCGTCAGAGTCATATTCCTTGCTCTTCTTCTTCTTTTTGTTCTCATTGTCCCACTGTGGACACTCAGAGATGAAGTGGCCAAGTTTCTTGCACTTGTGACATGTTTTCCTCTTGTAGTCATGAGCAGGAGCTTCATCATTCCTTGAACTTGATCGGGAAGACTTTCTGAAGCCTTTCTTCTTGGTGAATTTTTGGAACTTCTTGACAAGCATAGCAAGTTCCCTTCCAATGTCTTTAGGATCATCAGAACAGTTGTCAGATTCTTCTTCAGATGAGGAGACAGCTTTTGCCTTCAAGGCACGAGTTCGCCCATAGTTTGGACCGTAGATATCTCTTTTCTCCGAAAGCTGAAACTCATGTGTGTTGAGCCTCTCAAGTATGTCAGACGGATCGAGTCTCTTGAAATCAGGACGTTCTTGAATCATCAGGGCCAGGATGTCAAACGAACTATCAAGTGATCTCAGCAGCGTCTTGACGACTTCGTGTTTGGTAATCTCAGTGGCGCCGAGGGCTTGAAGCTCATTTGTGATGTCAGTGAGTCGGTCAAATGTGTGCTGGACATTCTCATTGTCATTTCGCTTGAAGCGATTGAAGAGGTTGCGAAGGACACTGATTCTCTGATCTCTCTGGGTTGAGATGCCTTCATTGACCTTGGAGAGCCAGTCCCAGACCAGCTTGGATGTCTTCAAAGCACTCACACGGCCATACTATCCTTTGGTCAGATGACCATAGATGATATTCTTGGCAGTAGAGTCCAGTTGAACGAATTTCTTGACATCAGCAGCAGTGACACCTTCTCCAGCCTTGGGAACGCCGTTCTCGACGACATACCATAGGTCGACGTCAATGGCTTCAAGATGCATGCGCATCTTATTCTTCCAGTAGGGATATTCAGTTCCATCAAGGACGGGGCACACAACGGAGAATTTAATTATCCCTGCAGTCGACATAGCTAAAACTCTAGGTGGTTAAACCGAATCACACAGAACAAGGGAGCACCTTGCTCTGATACCAATTGAAAGTGCGTTATATCGACTAGAGGGGGGGTGAATAGGCGATTTTTATGAAAGTCTTCAAAACGTGGAAGTTACGAAGACAAACAATAGAAATAAACCTATTACCATGCAGCGGAAGGTAGACTACACTAGACAAGCCATAGTCAAGTATTCAATGAAGTGAAAGCACAATGACTTAATAGCAGCAATGTAGTAAGGATCAGGTAGGAAGATATTATGAAGCCATATAGAACATGCAGTCACTCAGTGAAGACAAAAGATAGTGCAAACATACAATGACTTCACAAGGAGCAACAGTAAGTAAAGGGAAGGGAAGATGAAACCAGTGACTCATTGAAGACAATGATTTGTTGGACCAGTTCCAGTTGCTGTGACAACTGTACGTCTGGTTGGGGCGGCTAGGTATTTAAACCTTAGGACACACAGTCCCGGACACCCAGTCCTGAACACGCAGCTCAGGACACCCAGTCCTCACCGTATTCCCCTTGAGCTAAGGTCACACAGACCTTGCCCAATCACTCTGGTAAGTCTTCAAGGTAGACTCCCAAACCTTCACAGACTTCGTTCACCGGCAATCCACAATGTCTCTTGGATGCTCAGAACGCGACACCTAACCGGCTGGAGGATGCACAGTCCTCAAGTGTAATAAGTCTTCAGATCACACAGACAAGAAGACTTAAGTGATGCCCAATTCTCTTTGGCTCTGGGTGGTTAGGGCTTTATCCTCGCAAGGAATTCTCTCTCAAAGGCTTCGAGGTGGGTTGCTCTCAAACGGCAAAAGCCGTACTCTAAATCTGAGCAGCCAACCGTTTATGGTTGTAGGGGGTGGGCTATTTATAGCCACTAGGCAACCCGACCTGATTTGTCTGAAATGACCCTGGGTCACTAAGGAACTGACACGTGTTCCAACGGTCAGATTTCAAACTCACACAACAACTTTACTTGGGCTGCAAGCAAAGCTGACTTGTCCGACTCTGGACAAGATTCGCTCTCATAGTCTTCACTCGAAGACATAGGTTTTTGGTTAGGCATCACTTTAGTCATTATGACTGGTTCTCTTGGACCCCACTTAACAGTACGGTGGTTCCTATGACTCAACACAAAAGAAAAAGAACTACGAAAGGTCTAAGTCTTCGAGCTCCATAGGCTTCATGTGGTGTCTTCTCTTGTCATAGTCTTCAAATGTGAATATCTTCATATACCACCTTTGACTTCAATGTCTTCATACATTTTTAGGGGTCATCTCTGGTAGGAAAACCGAATCAATGAGGGACTTCTACCTGTGTTATCCTGCAATTCTCATAAACATATTAGTCCCTCAACTAGGTTTGTCGTCAATACTCCAAAACCAACTAGGGGTGGCACTAGATGCACTTACAAGGGAGTACTATGTAAAGAGTTAGGTGTCGCACGGTGTCCAGAAAATATGGTGATAGTGTGAGGTGGGACATGTAATCACTGAGCCTGCGTGTTTTCACTGCTCTTGCACTCCTCCGCCGTAAGACTGGAGGAAATTGTAATCTAGTAGTACCTCCTTTCGCTGAAAGCGTGGGACATCCAGCAGTCCTACCACCTTAGTAATAATGACCAATGAGCCGTCAAATCGCATAGACCCAACAGTAAGTTGGACGGACGAAGCAACCATCACTCTTGAATCCGCTTCTCCCTTCAACGCAGGCGCCAGTGAGAGGTCGCGTCCGCTCTGCCCGGGCATGAATGCGGCACCGATTCTGTGGAGCGGCGCTGACCATTTCGGGTGGGAAGCGCGCACGGGCGATGGAGGGGCTTTGGGTGGGCCAAGCTAGTCAGGAGCGGGCGTGGCAGTTGTCCGCCTGTCCCTACCGGACGCCTGGAAACAAGAGGATGCACCGACTCTCGCGGCTAAAATCGTACACTACACACCATTTCTCTGTAGGAGTAGGTCGATCTGTCACTCTCTCTAACACGCACATGATGTTAAACACACACACACACACATGCACGCACGCACATATGTTCATAGAATAGGAAAATCGTGCAAGTTCGAAGCCACAGGAAGTGAGATACAAATGGAGTACGTACAAGAAGCGAAGAGGTGACGAATATTCCATCGAACCTGGACTGAGGAGTAGTACTCCCTCCGTCTAGGTGTTAAGACATCTTACGGAAATCAGATATTCCCAAAATGTTTAGGCGTCGTCCATTAACTTCGCATCTCAATCCCCTCCTGGCCTCGTTGCTAGCGAGCATTGTTACTTAGGGAGCGTTTGGATCATTAGCAAGGATAGCTTATAGGCCGAGCAAGGTTAGGCGTTTGGAACTATTAAAATATGTTAGCTTTTGTGGGCCAGCTAGCTTCGGAGGGCTAGAAAAACCTTGCTAGCTCAGGAGAGCCAGATCGGCTCGCTTCCGATGGCAAACTTCACGTAGTAGTAACATAGACTAGTAACATATGCATGTTACTAGTCCAAGTTATTCACCACTATGACCAGCCTAAGCAATGTAACCAAACGCTCCTTACTCTGCCTTGTTATCTCCCCCGGAAACCCAATGCATGGAGCGCAACTATGCGTTGATCAGTTAAGAAATCAAAGTTGGCTTGCATGCGAGTTAATACGTGGCCCTGCATGGTAGCTAAAACAACATCTCTTAGTTGTTTGGAGATGAGGCTTGCCTGCTCCCGACCCATGCTCCCATCGGTGCTCCCGACTACTAATTTTCCATCCAACGGCCTTTCCTCCCCATACCCTTTTCTCCATAACAAAAAATGCAAACAGTCCTGTATTTCCGTGTCTTTCCCGCACGTATACAGGACGGAGCCCGTGCATGCATGCATATCTCCCAACTTGGCACAAACAAAAGAGTTCACCATAGTCTCGGCAAGCTATTGCACCACCGCCAGTGCAAGCGATGGTGCTCTATGGCCGCGCTCGACAAGACCATAGTGTCAGCAAGTTGTTCCATCACCGCCGGTGCACGCGATGTTGTAGTTGCTCTATGGTTGCGCTCGACAGGCGCGAGCACAAGGTCCCTCGGTCTCCACAACACCAGCATGCCACGTCCGACGAAGTAGCATACATGCTGATGTCCGGCGGCACCAGTGCACTACCAATAGGCAAGGGCGGCCAATTGACGCGAGCTCGTGCGCCATCTCGGCTAGATCCTCCGCGTGCAGCACAATGACACTGTCGAGCGATGCCTAAACCATGGAGCGCAGCTCCTGAGCATCCAGCCATACGAGGTAGTCATCCGCCGCCTTCATCATGCCGCCACGGGTGGCGGCCTCCTTCTCGAGCTTGACGAGCAGACCCACGGGGATGAGCGGCGGTGCGATGCCCGGGAGCATATCAACCATTTCATGCTATGGCTCGAAGGAGTTGACGAACACCCACGACGCCTTGTGGCGGTGCAGAATTGGTTAAATATCATGTTGATGAGCAGCAGGCGATGCCCGTTCTCAGCAACATCGGCGGCGAGGCGGATGTTGTGGGGGCAATGCCCTAACTGTACAACGTCGGGCTGCAGCTCCCGCTCGTGTAGAAGGCCCTGGTCGAGAACAAGCATTCCTTGGTGGCCGCCGCTGTTGCCGCGGCGGCGAGATGAGCCTAACGAATGCCTTGTATTTTGACGGTTCACTTTGCCGCCGAGCTGTATCCTCACTTCACCGCCAGGATTGCACGGGTTCCATACGATTGTTAGAGTCCAGACTTGTGTTTGGAAGGGATAGGGAAATACGGAAATTATTTTTTTTCTTTCCTATAAAAAAGGGACAGGGGGAGGAAAGCGGGAAGCATCCATTAGATTAAAAACGAGTGATGTGGGAGCACAGATGGGAGCAGGCCGCGGGAGCATGCAAGCATTTTGCATTTAGAGACAGAAATCAGGGCTTTGATTGGAGGAATGATCGGTCAAGTTTCTCGTTCTCCTCCAATCTGCTTGCACCTTGGTCCCGCTGCACCTTCTAACATGACTTATTACACCTAGACGGAGGGAGTCATACGAGATACAGTGGCACACAAACTTAGGTTGAATACAAGTCCCAAAATTGTGTGCATGTTATAATAAGGATTCACTTAAAATACTACGTGAGCGAACAGAGGGATCAATTGGATAGTGTTCCCGAGCAGTAGCGAGATGTGTGAGGTAAGATACACCGCTGGCGCTTTTAATTTTTCTTATTGATTTGTTTGTTTCACCCTCTGACTGGTGGGACCCAACTACTACGTGGAGAGAGGTAAGGTGACTAAGGCTGCATTATTTCTGCACCACTGTGGATAGTCTCACCACCAAAGCCACATGACATGACTATGATTTAAATCCCAATGACTCCCACACAAAAAACACGGCATGATTGTCACACGAATGTAGGAATGTATAAAAGGTTATTTTCCTCTCGTTGATCATAACGGGAGGGTTGTGTAGTTGGTTAGCCTATTCGCTCATCAAACTTGAGGTCTCGGGTTCGATAACTACACTTGAGCATAATTCGTGCCAGGAGGATTCTTTGACTGCTCAAAATGGATGGATACGGAGCTATATGATCAGTTGTAGCCTCGGCGCTTGTTTTCTAGGGTTTGCACTCTTCACACTCTCTCCAGTATATATATACACGCTAGAGCCTCAGCGCTTGTAGTTGCTCTCTTCACACTCTCTCACCCTCTCTAGATCTAAACAAGACTTCGTTGGCCTCTCTCTCTCCCCTCACACCTGGTTTGCTTGTAGTTGCTCTCTTCACACTCTCTCACCCTCTCCAGATCTAAACAAGACTTTGTTGGCCTCTCTCTCTCCCCTCACTGCTGGTCTACTTTTAGTTGCTCTCTTCACACTCTCTCACCCTCTACAGATCTAAACAAGACTTCATTGGCCTCTCTCTCTCCCCTCACTGCTGGTTAAAGAGCCGGTAGGATCCGTCCGCCGGGAAGGGAAGGAGGCTTAACGCCGTCGCCGTCGGCGAGGGAGGGAATCCACTACCGGCACAGCTGTTCACTTTCACCCAGCAGTGGCGCGGGAGGGCCGCCGACCCCTTCTTCTTCGCCGTCGTACATAGTGTGGGCCGAACGGCCTCCGGTCGCCCACCGAACCACACCCCAAGAACCTTAAGGTATAATTTACTTATTCCACATGCATTTCTCTAGCTGCATGTGGGCTTTTTTCGCTTCTGCACTCGAATCTAGGTGTTGGATCAAACATGATAGTAGTGGGGAAAGTTGTATACCATGAATCTAGGACGTGGTTCAAAGAGGAAAGGAATGGGGAAAGTAGTGGGAAAAGTTGTATAGCATGAATCTATGACGTGATTCAAAAAGGAAAGGAAGGGGGAAAGTAGTGGGGAAAGTTGTATCGCTTGAATCTAAGACGTGGTTCAAAGAGGAAAGGAATGGGGGAAAGTTGTGGGGAAAGTTGTATAGCATAAATCTAGGACATGGTTCAAAGAGGAAACGAAGGGGGAAAGTACTAGTATAGACTGGCTATCCAGCACCTACGTTGGTCGAAAAGGGAAAACAATGACAAATGCAGTACGCACATCTGTAACGAACGGATCTTTTGTTTTGGGGGACATGGCTGTAGAGTTTGAGCATGACTAGATTTGCTGCGCTCACAAAGGGAAAGGTATCTAAAGATAACAAAACTGGGACCAACACAAATATGCTCCTTGGTTGTTTGTTCTTTGTTGCAACAAACTGTGCATCACCCCAGTACATCGGTAGATGCACATGGTGCTGGTGCGTCCACTATCCCGTGCAACTCTTTAGTTGTTGTTAATCTAAGGCCCTGTTTGGTTAAAAGCTCCCTAGTCCCTACCTGCTTGGTTCCAGGGACTAAACATGGACTAGAGGTTATTAAATGACATTCTAAAATACCATGTTACCCCTAGTAATGAACTAATAGAGACAAGGTGCGATGCGTGGCAGGGGCAACTGTTGGAAAAAGTCCCAAAAAGACTCTCCCTCGGGGTCTTCTTTCTTTAGTCCCAAATGCCCACTTTTAGTCCCTAAAAGTCCCTCCTGTTTGGTTTAGATGGGACTGACACATAGTTTTTAGTCCCTCCACCAAAATGTCACTGTAAACAAACACCCTCTAATAATGCTGCTGGAAAATTGATGCAATGACACAGTTAAAACCAAATTACATGTTTAACGAATTTTATTGTTAATATAATCTCTTTGTTAATATTAATCAATGCCACTGTTTGAGAAATGCTACTGTCTTGCTTTCTTTCCCATTTAGATAAGGTAGATGCTTCTTTTTGTTGGCTTCTGTGTCATTCACCATTATTGACCACTAGTTGTTTCGTTTGCACCTCTGTGTAAACAGGGTTATCTACTTCACCTCGTTGCCATTGTGACCTTTTGTTGCACTGCACAAAACACTTTTGTTTTAAGAGTGTTTTGTGCAGTTCAACCAAAATGTCACACCGACAACGTTGCTTGATTGCTTGATCTTAGTGGAACTGCACAAGAGGAGACCTTACTTCCTATCTGTGTTGGCAAATTGAGTTCAGATCTTCTTCTTGTGAGTTGTTTGAATTCCGCGTCATGAGAGGTCAGTACTAGCCTTCTTTCACATGATTCTAAAGTGTGTTTTCATATGTTGTGCTACTTGTACGGTAATGTTGCTTGATTTTAGTGAACTGCACAAATGGAGTCAAGACTTTCAATCTGCATGTGCACCATAATATCCCATTGAGGTAAGATAAGGATATCTCACAATTGTTGGCCTGTATTTTGCCACTTTCATCAGAAAATTAATGTCATTGTTTAGTGCTATACTTGTGCAACCTAATTGACATGCCAAATCTTACATTGAAGGCAAAGCTTGTCTGTTATTGAACCAAGTGATGAAGGGGAAGAACAAGTGGAAGAAAAACAAAAATCAACTCCCGGTGCTATAATGAAGCACTGGAACTGTGATGACACAAGTAATGATATAGTTTTGCATCTTAATTTATTGCTATGGCTGGAACGAGCAATTGTTTTGCCACTGATTTGATGCCACTCTTAATGTAATACGTAATTATCTCTACTTGTGCAAACAGGGATCTTCTTTGAAGATACCATATATTTTAGTGGAGTATATAGTAAGCATTAAACTAATCGAGGAGTATATAGTAAGCATGGCCACCATAGTAGATAGCAACAGATGGTTCCAGAGAAGTTTCATCTGTATGCTCTACACAATAAGCCTCCTGACAAAGGTTGGTACTCGCCCAGTGATTTCATCCATATGATTGAGCTTTGTCATCTCTATTGGTGTTGTGCTACTGTTTAGATACTGTCATCAAAAAGTGGTATTGTCCTTGAGAAGTGCTTCATCTGTGTTGTTTTAAATATTTCCTTTCCTTTTTTTCGAGCAAACAGGGATTCTAGCATTTAGTTTTCCTCTTGTCTTTGAACAACAAGATCATCCTCCTCTGAAGAAGAATATGGAGTACGTGAAGTGACTAGTTCCGATTATGCCAGGATGAAGAAGCCCTGTCTATCTTCTCATCAAAAGGAGCAGTTGAAGGATGGTTACATTAGCCCCCACAAGACCAAACTAACTTCAGCTCAGAAGGACTGACAAATCTCCATTTTCTTGCTGTGATGCGCGAGTACAATGTTGTTCTAGATTCTTTCCGGTGAGTTCCATTTTTCTAAAAGTGTGCTCTACATGGACCATGTAGGTGCTTGTTTAAACTGCCAATTCATAGTACAGTTTGCTTTATACTAATCACTTTTTTGTATTTGTGCAAACAGGGGTGCTCAGCTTGATTTCAATGGGAACTACACAAAATTTTCATGAATACATCGAATCATTCATTTCCACCACAAGAAAGGAGGTGCCGAGCGAATTTGGTTGATTTTGGTGGAACAGCACAAGAAGAACAGCTGGTTTATTTAGCACGAGGTGCTATGTCAATGTCCGAACTGATGGAAAACCCTTCCCATTCCACAATCATAGGCATTTGATATTTTGGAATGGGACAACCTTGTCAAATTTTGCTCATTGATTTTAGCAAGAAGACATGCGTTTGATATTTTCGAATGGGACGCCCTTTGCTATCAGCAGCGTCGATCCTTTTTTCTTTATTCTTTAGTTGTGAAGTAATTATTGGCTCTGACATGTGAATCGCGGAGATGCATAATCATTGATTGTTTTTGAATGTTCTCTATGAATTGCCAGGCTTGTGTGTTTGATTGCAATGTACAGGAACGCTAAAAAGCTGCTCAAACTCTTTTTACTCCTTCTGTTCCTTTTTACTCCGCACATTGTGAAAGTGCATACTTTTTTCTATAAGATTGGTCAAAGTAGAGATACTTTGACTGCACACAAAACTTGTATGCAGACTAGAAAGGACCGGAGAGAGTACATGTGAAACTGCTGCAAATGAGGTGATCACCCTGGGAATAATGCTAGTACGTATTGTTTTGCATGTTTATCCAATGCTAGTGATATAAGAATTCGAACTAATCAAAATAAATTCATTCATACATGGTCATATTTCATATAAACATGCCGGATTTCATTACATTTCATACATTCTTCAACTAAAAAGGGGTGCGCTAGAGGTATAATTAATTAACCAAAGCTACCCACCTGCATCTAGGCTCAAGTTCTCTAGCAAATGACTGTATCTCATGAGCTTGCTCAACCACGGAGCACTCTTCAATCATCCTGTAATCATAGAATTGCTCCATGATGTACAGCTCAGAGCCAGCAACCGAAGGGTAGCAGCGGTGGCCTTACTTCGACCCGAGCGGCGGCGACCTACCGTGTTCTACTCTTCCTTGTTTTCTGTGTGGCGCGGCCTTGTTGGCAGCGGGGCGGGGCCTCGGCGGAGCCGGCGATGTCCTCTGTCTCAATGTCGGCGGGCGGCGCCTCGGCGGAGCGGGGGAATTCCTTCCCCTCGTTGCCGGCAGGGTGGGGCCTTGGCGGAGCCGGCGGTGTCCTCTGCCTCGTTGTTGGCGCCGCGGTGCCTCGATAGAGCAGGGCCTCGTCAACGCCAGCGGCGCGCGGACTCGTCGGAGCCGGCATTGTCCTCTGCCTCGTCCATGGTCCTTCTAAACAGCACCTCACCCTCTTCATCGCCCTCTTTGTAGGCGGCCGGAGCCTCCACCACCCGCATGCGGTACCGCCAGCGCTCGAGGCGGCCCTCGCGGGCGGAGCGGTACGAGTCGAGCAGCGCCTCCTGCTCCGCCCGCTCCACGGCGATCTGCTCCTCCGCCTGCAAGTGCTCCTGGAGGAGATGGTGATTGTAGGAGGCATCGGCCTGCGCCTCCCGGAACTGCTCCTCACGCTTCTGCCTCACTGTGTCCATATATTAGGCACGGGCCTCGCCGATGGTCATGTTGCAATGCACCGACGAGGATGGCGTAGAGGAGGGATTGGCGCCGGATCGTCGACTACCATGTTCTCCATTGGGATATCTTCGTCCTCCGGTTGCCTGCCGGCCAGCCAGTCGGCAGCAATGGTTGCCATCTCCTTGTGGTCCATCGTCCGCCTGTCCCGAAGAGCGCTGGAGCGCGAGGAAGCCATGGTGGGCAGTAGTGGTGTGGACATGAGAAAGGGAACGGATGCGGATGACTGCGACTATGGCCGGCGCAGCAGTTTATATAGCAATGGTGGGCGGCGGAGGGACGGACATGTGGCGCCGGAGTAGCCATCTCGGCAACCGCGTATCATTAATGAGGGCGGCAGAAGTACGGACGGACGACACTTGTGTCGTTTGAAGGCGGAGCAATCGCCTGCACCGGGAAGCAGGGCGGGCGGCGCTGACCGTTTCGGGCGAAAAGCGGGCGTAGGCAAGGGATGCGGTCTGGGTGGGACAGGGCTGTCAGACTTGTGCTTGGCAGCGGGTCGGTCCAGCAGCCGGACATGCTGGCTCGCCAGCTACCTCGCCGAGCTGAGTGACGACAATCAGATGATGGACGTAGCTTCCGACCAGGAGCCGGCGCCACTATCCAAGCCGGTTCATGTCGTGTTTACCATAGAGCAGGTGCGGTCGCACTTCGATGCCCTAATGGTGGAAGAGCTACCAGCGCAGGAGGACCTGTGCTGCAACCTCCGTCTCCTCAACGAGCACCGATGAACAAGCGAATGACAATGCCGTCGCGGACATGTGGCCCTATGATCCTAGCTTCCCGAATGAGTAGCGGGCGCTATATCAGACCATCCGTAGGGCCCGCGAGGCCCTCTCCGTCGTCCTTCGAGTTGTTGCACTCGCTGTGGCGCCGCCGTTTCGCATTGTCAACATGGTCAACGAACATGAGGATGAGATGACTTTTCTTGGAGAGGATGACAGTGGGGACCCACCAGGGCCATAGCCACACGTATGCAAGTGCCTCCTTATTTGTATATAAAACTATATTTTTTTGCTTCCTCCAGGTTTCCTGACATCACGGTCCCACACCATTTTCAACCTATGTAGTCAATAAACGAGAGAATTGCACAAGAAGCGGCCGACAGCTGGGACCAAGCAGCTCGAGCAGTATTTCTGTTTTTGAGGTGTGAGCACTGCAGAGTTTTTCTTGAGCGATGTTTAGCCCAGGTATTATTTTTTCTCCCCTGAACAACAACAAAAACATCGCTCAGGTATTAACTGGGCGGGCTGTGGACCGTCTAGCCCAGGCCAGATATCCAGCCCAGATATTAATGTTTTTCAAGCTGAAAATGGCTAGCCCAGCTATACTTTTTTAGGAATACCCAGGCAAGGTCAAGTTGTTATTCTCCGCCCCGCTGGTCTGCAAATCTTTCCTAGGAGGGATGCATTAGGCTTAACAAGAAAATGGGCTTTAAGAAATAATAAATGGGATGAAATTATAAAAAGTGGTTAGTAACTATAAAAAATGCACCAAACACGTAATTACTTATATAAAATGTTGTTTTTGGATATTGAAAATTTTAATTTCATTAATTGTTGTGAGCGCAATGTTCTGTTGGATTTTTACGTAATATAAATTTATATTGAAATTGTATTTAATCTGAATAGAAATTTCGGAATAAAAATATTTCGGATCCCATCAAAATGTGGGAAATTTTATTGAATTCTGTTTTGAACAGTTGGTTGAAATGGGTTGTACTTTTAACAAACTGTAAATGGGCTGTAGTAAATTCTATTAGAATTCAAAAATTGGCTACACATTCTTACAAATCTCAAATGGGCTATAAGTTCTCTGCCACACACTTGTGGCCTTACTAAGTTGACATGACCCCTAAAAAAAGGAGTTGACGCGTATGCAAGGCTTTGTCAACTTATAGTCAACACATGGTTCTAGCAGCAGTGGCCGTAGGATGTCCATCCAACGGATGCCTTACTTCTTCTTCAATATCGGATATTCTAGCTTCATCCACCCAAAAAATGATTCCTCCCCCTGACATCTGGGGCGCGCCGTTTCGGAAGTTGACCTGTGGGCCTACTAAGTTGACGCGTACCAAGGGCTTTGTCAACTTAGTCAATATAAACGATTCTAGCTACAGTGACCATATGATGTTCATCCAACGGCCGTCGTGCTTCTTCAACCTCCGGTCTTCTTGCTCCAGCCGCCCAAAGCAGCACCTGTTGTGCCGCCTGCTCCTGCCTCCCGTGGTCGGCTGTGCTGCTGCGGAGGCCTCGCCGCCCCCTACTACTCCCACGGCTGGCCAGGCCATTCCTCCACTCACCCACACCCCCTGTTATTCTGCAGTGACGGCAGCCTCACACCGCAGCCGAACCAGTGAACCCTCATACTCCTCTCCGCATGGGTATCCACTGCCGCGTCTTCCCCGGCTCCACGTCGTCCCCTTCCTAGGCCTCGCCGTCGTCCACCGCCGTGGTGCTCTCGACGCGGCATGGTTAATGTGGTCAACGACCAACTTCCATCGGAAGAGTACTGTACGTGGAGAGGCTGACAGTTGGGTCCACGGCAGCCGCAAGGAAGTGCCTCCTTATTACGCGCAAAACAATTATTCCACCACCTGACAGCGGGGACCCACCAGACGGGCCACCGTATTTTGCAAAAAAAACATTTCCCCCCTGACTGCTGGGACCCACCAGCTACATCATCGCACGCAAGGAAGTGCGTCTGGGCAACAAAAAATGATTCGCCCCCCTGACTACTGTGACCCACCATCTACATCTTCGCACTCAAGGAAGTGCCTGACAGTCGGGACCCACCTGGTCAAAGTGTACGTAGCGTTGTCATTCTGGTCGCGAATGTGTACGTACATACTGGTCCATGTAGAGGTGCACACATGTCGTAGTAGAGACGCGCACGTAGCATGTACACGTACGTACAACGGCCAGTGTGCAAGAAAGAAAATACGGCCACGTACGTACATACGGGCAGGGTCTCGAACGCCTACTCGCGCATACGTACGGCCGGGGCTCGTGTACATGGCTCGGTCGGAACGGAGAAACGACAACGTTGTCGTGTTCATGGGGAGCCAACCGGATGGGTCAGAACGGAATGCGTCATCGTGTTCATCGGGAGGGCTTGGACGGAACAGCCAATGGAAACGAGGCCTGGCGTACCGCACAACGGAGGAAACGGCCTTGTGTTCGACCGGCCACATTCGAAACGGGATCCTATTCATCGGGAGGGGTCTGGCGTACCGCAAAACGGAGGAAACGGACCTCCTACGGTCGAAACAGGGTCCTGTTGATCGGGAGGGGTGTGGCGTACCACAAAACGAAGGAAACGGACTTGTGTTGGAGCGCTACGGTCGAAACGTAGGTCCTGTTCATCGGGAGGGGTGTGGCGGACCGCAAAACGGGACTCCATAGGATACTGTTCATCTCCACCGTTGATCCCCTCCAGCCTCCATGGGCTACTGTTCATCCACCGTCGACCTTCTCCAGCCTCCACCTGCGACTGTTTATCCACGGCCTCCTGTTCATCTAGCCTCCACCACGTGCTACTCCACCGGCTACTGTTCAACCAGCCCTCTACACACGGGCTTCTGTTCAACCACCCCTCAACGGGCTACTGTTCATCCAGCCCTCCACGGGGTCGTCCTGTTCATCCAGCCCTCCATGGTGTCCTGTTCATCCAGCCCTCCATGGTGTCCTGTTCATCCAGCCCCAACCGGCTTGATCGATCGGGGTCCTGTTCATCCACCTCCACCGGGAAATGTTCATCCAAATCCCCCAGCAACGCTCACTGTTCATCCAGAGGCAGCATCGATCGGCTTCAGTTAGCAGCAGTAGCGAAGGAATCACTCGACCGAGTTCAGTTAACAGCCATCAATCGATCGCTCGGGTTCAGTAATACGTACCCTGCAGTGCAATCACTTGGGTTCAGTAGGCGAACGCCTCGATCGGGTTCAGTTAGATCCCAATGCCTCGCACCCATGCGTGTGCATGTACGAGAGAAACGCGCATCGCTCGGCCCCGACCACCCACCGTAACTGCGAACACCCTGATATTTTCCTCGCCCTCGCGTCTACCATGGTTTTTTCCGTCATGGACGGCCCAAAGAATGTCATGCACCTGCGTCTCTAGCCTGCCCAGGACGAAAAGCCCATTTTCTGTCATGATTTTTTGTCATAGAAGTAGGAGCCCACCACATCTATGATGATACCGGGTTTTGTCACAATTATTGTCATAGAAGTGTCATAAGTAAGACAGAAAAAATCCCGTTCGGCCCAAAATTTCACGGATGTGTCTTTATTTTGTAATGAATAAGAGGAGTGGAGGGTCGAGGGATGGCCTAGCCGGCGGTGGGGTAGTGCTACTTCTTGAGCACTGCATTGGATTTCCCTTGAAGAGGAAAGGGTGATGCAGCAAAGTAGCGTAAGTATTTCCCTCAGTTTTTGAGAAGCAATGTATCAATCCAGTAGGAGACTACACACAAGTCCCTCGTACCTACACAAACAAATAAGAACCTCGCAACCAACGCGATAAAGGGGTTGTCAATCCCTTCACGGTCACTTAAGAGAGTGAGATCTGATACAGATCATAATAATAAGATAAATATTTTTGGTATTTTTATGATATAGATTGAAAGTAAAGATTGCAAAATAAAATAGATTGGATTCTTATATGATAAAAGATAGACTCGGGGGCCATAGGTTTCACTAGTGGCTTCTCTCAAGATAGTATAAGTATTACGGTGGGTGAACAAATTATTGTCGAGCAATTGATAGAATAGTGCATAATTACGAGAATATATAGGCATGATGATGTATATAGGCATCACGTCCGCGACAAGTAGACTGAAACGATTCTGCATCTACTACTATTACTCCACATATCGACCGCTATCCAGCATGCATCTAGAGTATTAAGTTCATAAGAACAGAGTAACACATTAGGCAAGATGACATGATGTAGAGGGATAAACTCAAGCAATATGACATAAACCCCATCTTTTTATCCTCGATGGCAACAATACAATACGTGCCTTGCTTCCCATGTTGTCACTGGGAAAGGACACCGCAAGATTGAACCCAAAGCTAAGCACTTCTCCCATTGCAAGAAAGATCAATCTAGTAGGCCAAACCAAACTAGTAATTCGAAGAGACTTGCAAAGATAACCAATCATACATAAAAGATTTCAGAGAAGAATCAAATATTGTTCATAGATAAACTTGATCATAAACCCACAATTCATCAGATCTCGACAAACACACCGTAAAAAGAGTTACATCAAGTAGATCTCCAAGAAGATCGAGGAGAACATTGTATTGAGATCCAAAGAGAGAGAAGAAGCCATCTAGCTAATAACTATGGAACCGAAGGTATATGGTAAACTACTCACACATCATCGGCGAGGCTATGGTGTTGATGTAGAAGCCCTCCATGATCGATTCCCCCTCCGGCGAAGCTCCGAAAAAGACCCCAAGATGGGATCTCTTGGGTACAAAAGGTTGCGGCGGTGGAAATAGGGTTTCGTGGTGCTCCTGGATGTTTTCGAGGTATATGGATATATATATATAGGAGGAAGAAGTAGGTCGGTGGAGCTGCAAGGGGCCCAGGAGGGTGGGGGCGTGCCCAGGGGGCAGGCGCGCCTCCCCGCCTCGTGGCTCCCTCTTTTCTTTCTTGACATCCACTCCAAGTCCCCTGGATCACGTTTGTTCCAAAAATAACTCTCCCGATGGTTTCATTCTATTTGGATTCCGTTTGATATTCCTTTTCTGTGTCCCCTGGATCACGTTTGTTCCAAAAATAACTCTCCCAAAGGTTTCATTCGGTTTGGATTCCGTTTGATATTCTTTTTCTGTGAAACACTAAAATAGGCAAAAAAAATGCAGACTAAGGCATAACCTAGTGGTGTGAAGGGGCTGATGCCTTCCCACCCACCCAGGTTCAAGGCATGGTACATGCAATTTGGGTTTGTTGCACCAATTATACTGTAGGGGGTTCCATTACAGTCTTTCTGTCAAAAAAATAGGCAAAAAACAGCAATTTGCACTGGGCATTGGGTTAGTAGGTTAGTCCCAAAAATAATATAAAAGTGTATAATAAGGCCCATTAACATCCAAAATATATAATATAATAGCATGGAACAATCAAAAAATTATAGATACGTTGGAGACATATCAAGCATCCCCAAGCTTAATTCCTGCTCCTCCTCGAGTAGGTCAATGATAAAAACAGAATTTTTGATGTGGAATGCTACCTAGCATAATTCTCAATGTAATTTTCTTTATTGTGGCATGAATGTTCAGATCCGAAAGGTTCAAGACAAAAGTTTAATGTTGACATAAAAATAATAATACTTCAACATACTAACAAAGAAATCATGTCTTCTCAAAATAACCTGGCCAAAGAAAGTTATCCCTACAAAATCATATAGTCTGGCTATGCTCTATCTTCACCACACAGAATATTTAAATCATGCACAACCCCGATGACAAGCTAAGCAATTGTTTCATACTTTTTATGTTCTCAAACCTTTTCAATCTTCACGCAATACATGAGCGTGAGCCATGGACATAGCACTATAGGTGGAATAGAATGGTGGTTGTGGAGAAGACAAAAAGGAGAAGATAGTCTCACATCAACTAGGCGTATCAACGGGCTATGGAATGCCCATCAATAGATATCAATGTGAGTGAGTAGGGATTGCGATGCGACGGATGCACTAGAGCTATAAGTGTATGAAAGCTTAACAAAAGAATCTAAGTCGGTGTGCATCCAACTTGCTTGCTCACTAAGACCTAGGGCAATTTGAGAAAGCCCATCATTGGAATATACAAGCCAAGTTCTATAATGTCTAGTATATGAAAGTGACAGCATAGGAGACGCTCTATCATGAAGATCATGGTGCTACTTTGAAGCACAAGTGTGGTAAAAGGATAGTAACATTCTCCCTTCTCTCTTTTTCTCTCATTTTTTTATTTGGGCCTTTTCTCTTCTTTTTTTGGCCTCTTTTTTCCTTTATTTGTTTATTTATTTTTCGTCCAGAGTCTCATCCCGACTTGTGGGGTAATCATAGTCTCCATCATCCTTTCCTCACATGGGACAATGCTCTAATAATGATGATCATCACACTTTATTTACTTACAACTCAAAAATTACAAATCAATTCTTAGAACAAAATATGACTCTATGTGAATGCCTCCGGCGGTGTACCGGGATGTGCAATGACTCATGAGTGACATGTATGAAAGAATTATGAACGGTGGCTTTGCCACAAATACGATGTCAACTGCATGATCATGCAAAGCAATATGACAATGATGTAACGTGTCATAACAAACGGAACGGTGGTAAGTTGCATGGCAATATATCTCGGAATGGCTATGGAAATGCCATAATAGGTAGGTATGGTGGCTTTTTGAAGAAGTTATATGGTGGGTTTATGGTACCGGCGAAAGTTGCGCGGTACTAGAGAGGCTAGCAATGGTGGAAGGGTGAGAGTGCGTATAATCCATGGACTCAACATTAGTCATAAAGAACTCATATACTTATTCCAAAAATCTATTCGTTATCGAAACAAAGTACTACGCGCATGCTCCTAGGGGGATATATTGGTAGGAAAAGACCATCGCTCGTCCCCAACCGCCACTCATAAGGAAGACAATCAATAAATAAATCATGCTCCGACTTCATCACATAACGGTTCACCATAGGTGCATCCTACGGGAATCACAAACTTTAGAACAAGTATTTCTCAAATTCACAACTACTCAACTAGCATGACTCTAATGTCACCATCTTCATATCTCAAAACAATCATCAAGTATCAAACTTCTCATAGTATTCACTAGACTTTTTATGATAGTTTTTAGGACTAATTTCATAACCAAAGCAAATTACCATGCTGTTCTAAAGGACTCTCCAAATAATATAAGTGAAGCATGAGAGATCAATAATTTCTATAAAATAGAACCACCACCGTGCTCTAAAAGTTATAAGTGAAGCACTAGAGCAAAATTATCTAGCTCAAAAGATATAAGTGAAGCACATAGAGTATTCTAATAAATTCCAATTCATGTGTATCACTCCCAAAAGGTGTGTACATCAAGGATAATTGTGGAAAACTAAAAAGCAAATACTCAAATCATACAATACGCTCCAAGCAAAACACATATCATGTGGTGAATAAAAATATAGCCTCAAGTAAAGTTACCGATGGACGAAGACGAAAGAGGGGATGCCTTCCGGGGCATACCCAAGCTTAGGATTTTGGTTGTACTTGAATTTTACCTTGGGTTGCCTTGGGCATCCCCAATCTTAGGCTCTTTCCACTCCTTATTCCAAAATCCATCAAATCTTTACCCAAAACTTGAAAACTTCACAACACAAAACTCAATAGAAAATCTCATGAGCTCCGTTAGTATAAGAAAACAAACCACCACTTAAGGTACTGTAATGAACTCATTCTTTATTTATATTGGTTTTAAACCTACTGTATTACAACTTCTCTATGGTTCATACCCTCTGATACTAGCCATAGATGCATCAAAATAAGCAAATAACACAAAAAAACATAATCTGTCAAAAACAGAACAGTCTGTAGTAATCTGAAGGTTTCGAATACTTATTTAACCCCGAAAATTCTTAAATAAATTGGTGGACGTCAGGAATTTGTCTATTAATCATCTGCAAAAAGAATCAACCTAATTTCACTCTCCAGTAAAACATGGCAGCAAATCTCGTGAGTGCTAAAGTCTCTGTTTTTACAGCAAGATCGCTAAAACTTCCCCCAAGTCTTCCCAAAGGTTCTACTTGGCACAAACACTAATTAAAAGCATAAAACCACATCTAAACATAGGATAGGTGAATTATTTATTACTAAACAGAACCAACAAGCAAGAAACAAAAATAAAATTGGGTTGCCACCCAACAAGCGCTATCGTTTAACGCCCCTAGCTAGGCATAAAAGCAAGAATAGATCTAGGTATTATCATCTTTGGTATACAATCCATAAGTAGCTCTCATAATATATTTATAAGTTAATTTAATTTTCTTTCTAGGAAAGTGTTCCATGCCCTTCCTTAACAGAAATTGGAATCTAATATTCCCGTCTTTCATATCAATAAATGCACCAATCGTTCTAAGGATAGGTCTACCAAGAATAATGGGACATGTAGGATTGCAATATATGTCAAGAACAATAAAATCTATGGGCACATAATTCCTATTTGCAACAATAAGAACATCATAAATCCTTCCCATAGGTTTCTTAATAGCGGAATCCACGAGATGCAAATTTAAAGAACAATCATCAAATTCACGGAAATCTAACACATCACACAAAGTTTTTGGAATCGTGGAAACGCTAGCACCCAAATCACATAAAGCATAGCATTCATGATCTTTAATTTTAATTTTAATAGTAGGTTACCAGTCATCATGAAGTTTTCTAGGGATAGAAACTTCTAATCTAAGCTTTTCTTCATAAGATTGCATTAAAGCATCAATGATATGTTTGGTAAAAGCTTTATTTTGACTATAAGCATGCGGACAATTTAGCACGGATTGCAACAAGGAAATACAATCTATCAAAGAAAATTATCATAATTAAATTCCTTGACATCCAAAATAGTGGGTTCATTGCTATGTAATGTTTTGACCTCTCCAATCCCACTTTTACCAATTTTTGCATCAAGATCTAAGAACTCCGAATCATTGGGACGCCTTTTAACTAAATTTGACTCATCTCCAGTCCAATCATTAACAAGATTCATATTGCAAAACAAAGATTTAATAGGAGATACATCAATCACTTTTAGATCTTCATCCTTATTATCATCAAAACTAAAAGAACACGCTTTTATGAAGCAATCTTTTTTAGCACGCATCCTAGCGGTTCTTTCTTTTCACTCATCAATGGAAATTATCATGGCTTTGATTGACTCATTGATATCATTCTTAGGTGGAATAGATCTAAGTTTCAAATAATCAACATCAAGAGAAATTCTATCCACGTTCCTAGCCAACTCATCAATCTTAGACTATTTTTCTTCAATCAAAGCATTGAAACTCTTTTGCGAACTAATAAATTCTTTAATACTAGATTCAAAATAAGAGGGCATCTTATTATTATTTCCATAAGAATTGTTGCAGGAATTACCATAATTGTTAGAGGAATTACTAGGAAACGGCCTAGGATTAAAGTTTCCTCTATACACGTTGTTACCAAAATTGTTCCTACCAACAAAATTCACATCCATAGATTCATTATTATTGTCAATCAAGGTAGACAAAGGCATATCATTAGGATCAGAAGAAACACTCTTATTAGAAAACAATTTCATAAGTTCATCCATCTTTCCACTCAAAACATTGTTTTCTTCTATAGCATGAACTTTTTTACTAGTAGATATTTTGGTGTGACATTGAGAATAATTAACCATAATATTACCTAGGAGTTTGGTAGCTTTTCCTAAAGTGATTTCCATAAAAGTGCCTCCTGCGGCCGAATCTAAAAGATTTCTAGAAGCAAAATTCAATCTAGCATAAAATTTTGTATGATCATCCATAAATTCAAACCATGTGTAGGGCAATTACGTATCATTAGTTTCATCCTCTCCCAAGATTGTGCAACATGCTCATGATCTAGTTGCTTAAAGTTCATAATATCATTTCTAAGAGAGATGATCTTAGCGGGAGGAAAATACTTAGAGATAAAAGCATCTTTGCACTTGTTCCAAGAATCCATACTATTTTTAGGCAAACATAAAAACCAAGTTTTAGCACGATCTCTAAGTGAAAACGGAAATAGCTTCAACTTAACTATATCATTATCCACATCTTTGTTATTTTTCATATCACACAAATCAACAAACCTGTTTAGATGGGTAGCGGCATCTTCACTAGGAAGGCCAGAGAAAAGATCTTTCATGACAAGATTCAACAAAGCAGTATTAATTTCACAAGTTTCAGCATCGGTAAGAGGAGAAATCGGAGTGCTAATAAAATCATTATTGTCGGTATTGGAAAAATCACACAATTTAGTATTATCTTGAGCCATCGTGACAAACAATCCAACACACAAACAAACAAGAGGCAAACAAAAAGAGTTGAACGAAAAAGAGGTGAGCGGAAAATAGGGCGAATAAAACGGCAAGGGTGAAGTGGGGGAGAGGAAAACGAGAGGCAAATGGCAAATAATGTAATGCGAGGGATAAGAGTTTGTGATGTGTACTTCGTATGTCTTGACTTGTGAGTAGATCTACCTGGCAACGGCGCCAGAAATGGCTTGTTTACGGGAGATCAAATATTGACTTGACTTGGGGCAACCTCCCCGGCAACGGTTTCTAGATTGGTTTCGGTGGTGCTACCTCTTGAGCACTACGTTGGATTTCCCAGAAGAGGAAAGGATGATGCGGCAAAGTAGCGTAAGTATTTCCCTCAGTTTTTAAGAACCAAGGTATCAATCTAGTAGGATACTACACGCAAGTCCCTCGCACCTACACAAACAAATAAGAACCTCGCAACCAATGCGATAAAGGGGTTGTCAATCCCTTCACGGTCACTTACGAGAGTGAGATCTGATTGAGATAATAATAATAAGATAAATATTTTTGGTATTTTTATGATATAGATTGAAAGTAAAGATTGCAAAATAAAATAGATTGGAAACTTATATGATAAAAGATAGACCGGGGGGCTATAGGTTTCACTAGTGGCTTCTCTCAAGATAGCATAAGTATTACGGTGGGTGAACAAATTACTGTCGAGCAATTGATAGAAAAATGCATAATTATGAGAATATCTTGGCATGATGATGTATATAGGCATCACGTCCGCGACGAGTAGACCGAAACGATTCTCCATCTACTACTATTACTCCACACATCGACCGCTATCCAGCATGCATCTAGAGTATTAAGTTCATAAGAACAGAGTAATGCATTAGGCAAGATTACATGATGTAGAGGGATAAACTCAAGCAATATGATATAAACCCCATATTTTTATCCTCGATGGCAACAATACAATACGTGCCTTGCTGCCCCTGCTGTCACTAGGAAAGGACACCACATGATTGAACCCAAAGCTAAGCACTTCTCCCATTGCAAGAAAGATCAATCTAGTAGGCCAAACCAAACTGATAATTCGAAGAGACTTGCAAAGATAACCAATCATACATAAAAGATTTTAGAGAAGAATCAAATATTGTTCATAGATAAACTTGATCATAAACCCACAATTCATCGGATCTCGACAAACACACCGCAAAAAGAGTTACATCAAATAGATCTCCAAGAATATCGGGGAGAACATTGTATTGAGATCCAAAGAGAGAGAAGAAGCCATCTAGCTAATAACTATGGACCCGAAGGTCTGTGGTAAACTACTCACACATCATCGGAGAGGCTATGGTGTTGATGTAGAAGCCCTCCGTGATCGATTCCCCCTCCGGTGGAGCTCCGGAAAAGGCCCCAAGATGGGATCTCTTGGGTACAGAAGGCTGTGGCGGTGGAAATAGGGTTTCGTGGTGCTCCTGGATGTTTTCGGGGTATATGGATATATATAGGAGGAAGAAGTAGGTCGGTGGAGCTGCGAGGGGCCCATGAGGGTGGGGGCGCGCCCAGGGGGGCAGGCGCGCCTCCCTGCCTCGTGGCTCCCTCGTTTCTTTCTTGACATCCACTCCAAGTCCTTGGATCATGTTTGTTCCAAAAATAACTCCCCCGAAGGTTTCATTCCGTTTGATATTCCGTTTCTGCGAAACACTGAAATAGGCAAAAAAAACAACAATTTGCACTCGGCCTTGGGTTAGTAGGTTAGTCCCAAAAATAATATAAAAGTGTATAATAAAGCCAATTAACATCCAAAATAGATAATATAATAGCATGGAACAATAAAAAATTATAGATACATTGGAGACGTATCAGGAAGCGCTTCACAACGAAGCCTGCTAAGCAGAGCTGCTAGTAGCAGGAGGTGGGAGCAGGTGGTCCCGGTGGCGCTGGAGGAAGAGGACGAGAGATTGAACATGGATGCCGGTCATTGGATGTAAATCCAACGGCTAACGATGTTAGAATCATTTGTTGACTAAGTTGACAATGACTTGCGTTGGGTTCAACATATTTGCCCACATTTCAACCTCCAAAAATGTGGCACATATTCAACCCATTTTTTCAAAATTTACAGTCAATTTGACCTTATTTTTAGAATTACAGTCCATTTGTTGGGCTGGTTGAACAAATAATGTAGTGTCCATGCGGCCCATTTATTTTTTCCTACAAAATTACAGGCCATTTGCACTTTATCGAAATACATGATTTTGCTGGGATGATTCTAATTATAATGTTGGGTTGGACGCAGCAATGTTATCAAAAAAGAAACAGGGGCTGAGCATTTTGTTATAAATATATTTAAATAATAAGTGATTTATTATTACATTGGTCCTTAAATCTTACGAAGCTTTTGTACACAATCACCAGGATTTTTGTTGCCAAAAAAATCCAGGATTTTATTGTCAAGAAATTATTTTATTAAGTTAATAAGATGTGGGATATTATTTTCTTACAAATGTAAGTATCTGTTAAATATAGGATGACAATAACAATAATATATAATAATATATAAAATAATTTAAATATATATAATAGAGTTAGAAGGGAAATATAAGTTGGACCAGACGTTCCTATTCTTATATAGAAAAATAGAACATACATGTGTGTTTTCTTCAAAAAAATACATAAATTGGGCTGCCGAGGTTTCAGGAAAAATAATACCTTGGATGGGAGGTCCATAGGCCAGTTGATACATGACTGCCCTCAAGAAAATACAAATCGGCATGTCGTGGGATACGCATGTTAGAAAAGAAAGCCTAGACGGGGCAGCCCACAACCTAGCTAATACTTGCTGCCCCAGTGATAATAAATGATACCTGCCAGCTCCCCGGCTTCGTTGTGAATTTATCTCCTTTCGTAACTACGTTGAAGCACCTAAAAAAACTGTAACTATGTTGACAAACCCATGGGCCCCAACGTCAGTATAGCATTAGGAGGAAGTATTTTTTCAATGAGGCACTTGCTTGCGTACGGCCATAGACCTGGTGGGTCCCAACTGTCTGCCTCTCCACATACAGTCCTCTACGGATTCCCCTTGTTTGTTCAGCATGTTCACAACGGCAGAAAGCGGCGTCACAGCGAGCGCACAGAGGCGCGGGAGGATATCGGACCACCTGAGGCAGTGCCTTATTTGTAATGAAAGTACTAAACTAGCCCAGTGGCCAAGTGACACTACCGACAGTTGTTGTTGGGGAACGTAGTAATTTCAAAATTTTCCTACGCACACGCAAGATCATGGTGATGCATAGCAACGAGAGGGGGAGAGTGTGATCTACGTACCCTTGTAGATCGACAACGGAAGCGTTAACTTGGATAATGTAGTCGTACGTCTCCACGGCCCGACTGATCAAGCACCGAAACTACGGCACCTCCGAGTTCTAGCACACGTTCAGCTTGATGACGATCCCCAGACTCCGATCCAGCAAAGTGTCGGGGAAGAGTTCCGTCAGCACGACGGCGTGGTGACGATCTTGATGTACTACCGTCGCAGGGCTTCTCCTAAGCACCGCTACAATATTATCGAGGACTATGGTGGAAGGGGGCACTGCACACGGCTAAGAATATGATCACGTGGATCAACTTGTGTCTAGAGGTGCCCCCTGCCCCCGTATATAAAGGAGCAAGGGAGGAGGAGGCCGGCCCTAGGAGGGGGCGCGCCAAGTGTGGAGTCCTACTAGGACTCCCTAGTCCTAGTAGGATTCCACCTCCCATATGGAATAGGAAAAGAGGAAGGGAAAAGGAGAAGGAAGGAAGGGGGCACCCCCCTTCCCTAGTCCAATTCGGACCAGACCAAGGGGAGGGGTGCGGCCACCCTTGAGGCCCTTTTTCTTCTTTCCCGTATGGCCCAATAAGGCCCAATACGTATTCCCGTAACTCTCCGGTACCCCGAAAAATACCCGAATCACTCGGAACCTTTCCGATGTCCGAATATAGTCGTCCAATATATCGATCTTTACGTCTCGACCATTTCGAGACTCCTCGTCATGTCCCCGATCTCATCCGGGACTCCGAACTCCTTCGGTACATCGAAACTCATAAACTCATAATATAACTGTCATCGAAACCTTAAGCGTGCGGACCCTACGGGTTCGAGAACAATGTAGACATGACCGAGACACGTCTCCGGTCAATAACCAATAGCGGAACCTGGATGCCCATATTGGCTCCTACATATTCTACGAAGATCTTTATCGGTCAGACGCATAACAACATACGTTGTTCCCTTTGTCATCGGTATGTTACTTGCCCGAGATTCGATCGTCGGTATCCCATACCTAGTTCAATCTCGTTACCGGAAAGTCTCTTTACTTGTTCCGTAATACATCATCCCGCAACTAACTCATTAGTTGCAATGCTTGCAAGGCTTCAGTGATGTGCATTACTGAGAGGGCCCATAGATACCTCTCCGACAATCGGAGTGACAAATCCTAATCTCGAAATACGCCAACCCAACATGTACCTTTGGAGACACCTGTAGAGCACCTTTATAATCACCCAGTTACGTTGTGATGTTTGGTAGCACACAAAGTGTTCCTCCGGAAAATGGGAGTTGCATAATCTCATAGTCATAGGAACATGTATAAGTCATGAAGAAAGCAATAGCAACATACTAAACGAACGGGTGCTAAGCTAATGGAATGGGTCATGTCAATCAGATCATTCACCTAATGATGTGATCCCGTTAATCAAATAACAACTCTTTCTCCATGGTTAGGAAACATAACCATCTTTGATTAACGAGCTAGTCAAGTAGAGGCATACTAGTGACACTCTGTTTGTCTATGTATTCACACATGTATTATGTTTCCGGTTAATACAATTCTAGCATGAATAATAAACATTTATCATGATATAAGGAAATAAATAATAACTTTATTATTGCCTCTAGGGCATATTTCCTTCAGTTGTTCCGCCCGAGTGCGATTCCACCTGATGCAGGGAAAATATCTCCAAATTTTTTGCCTCTGCCTTTATTGACATGTGGGTCCTCATTGTCATCTACGCTTGATGTCTACTACACAACCTTTTTCTTGTAGACGTTCTTGGGCCTCCAAGTGCAGAGGTTTGTAGGACAGTAGCATATTTCCCTCAAGTGGATGACCTAAGGTTTATCAATCCGTGGGAGGCATAGGATGAAGATGGTCTCTCTCAAACAACCCTGCAACCAAATAACAAAGAGTCTCTTGTGTCCCCAACACACCCAATACAATGGTAAATTGTATAGGTGCACTAGTTCGGCGAAGAGATGGTGATACAAGATTAATATGGATGGTAGATATAGGTTTTTGTAATCTGAAAAACATGAAAACAGCAAGGTAAATAATAATAAAAGTGAGCAAAAATGGTATTGCAATGCATTGAAACAAGGCCTAGGGTTCATACTTTGACTAGTGCAAGTTCTCTCAACAATAATACCATAATTGGATCATATAAAAATCCCTCAACATGCAACAAAGAGTCACTACATTGTCACTAATAGCGGAGAACAAACGAAGAGATTATTGTAGGGTACGAAACCACCTCAAAGTTATTGAGGGAGTCCTGGATTATGGGGTGTCCGGATGGCCGGACTATACCTTCAGTCGGACTCCAGGACTATGAAGATACAAGATTGAAGACTTCGTCCCGTGTCCGGAAGGGACTTTCCTTGGCGTGGAAGGCAAGCTTGGCGATACGGATATTCAGATCTCCTACCATTGTAACCGACTCTATGTAACCCTAACCCTATCCGGTGTCTATATAAACCGGAGGGTTTTAGTCCGTAGGACAACATACACATCAACAATCATACCATAGGCTAGCTTCTAGGGTTTAGCCTCTCTGATCTTTTGGTAGATCAACTCTTGTAATACCCATACCATCAATATTAATCAAGCAGGACATAGGGTTTTACCTCCATCGAGAGGGCCCGAACCTGGATAAAACTTCGTGTCCCCTGCCTCCTGTTACCATCCGGCCTAGACGCACAGTTCAGGACCCCCTACCCGAGATCCGCCGGTTTTGACACCGACATTGGTGCTTTCATTGAGAGTTCCTCTGTGCCGTCGCCGTCAGGCCCGATGGCTCCTACGATCTTCAACAGCGATGTAGTCTAGGGTGAGACCTTCCTCCCCGGACAGATCTTCGTCTTTGGTGGCTTCGCACTGCGGGCCAATTCACTTGGCCATCTGGAGCAGATCAAAAGCTACGCCGCTGGCCGTCAGGTCAGATTCGGAAGTTTTAACTACACGGCTGACATCCGTGGGGACTTGATCTTCGATGAATTCGAGCCACTGCCGAGCGCGCCGCACTGTCCCGACGAGCATGATCTAGCTCTGCCGCCGAACAGTGCCTTGGAGGCCGCACCCGCATCGGCTCCGGTCCCTAATTCGGAGCCAACTGCGCCGATCGAGGATGGGCGGTTGGACGCCACCTCGGGGGCTGCGATCCCAACGGCGATTGAGCCGAACACCAGCCCCGCACTCCGCGAGACTCATGACTCCAAGGAGCCGGACTCTTTTCCGGACTCCGAACCCTCCGCGCCCCGGCCTGTCGAATCCGATTGGGCGCCGATCATGGAGTTCACTGCCGCGGACATCTTTCAGCACTCGCCTTTTGGCGATATTCTGAAGTCACTGAAGTCTCTCTCTTTATCAGGAGAGCCCTGGCCGGACTGTGGCCAGCGAGGTTGGGATTCGGACGATGAAGAAATTCAAAGCCCACCCACCACCCACTTTGCAGCCACTGTCGACGACTTAACCGACATGCTCGACTTCGACTACGAAGACATTGACGGTATGGACGCCGATGAAGGAGATAATGAAGAACCAGCGCCTACTAGGCCCTTGAAAGTCACCTCGTCGTATGACATATACATGGTGGACACCCCAAAAGAGGGAGATGGTGATGGAACAGCGGAGGATGACCCCTCCAAGAAACAGCCTAAGCGCCGACGTTAGCGGCGCCGCTCAAAATCCCGCCAAAACAAACACGGTGATTCCAGCACAGGAGATAATAACACTCCGGAAAGCACCAAAGAAAACCCCCTCCAGCAAGATTTAGCACAGGAGGATGGAGAAACCAGCCCTCATGAGAGAGTGGCAGACAAAGAGGGCGAGGACGATAATTATATGCCTCCCTCCGAAGACGAGGCAAGCCTCGACGACGACGAATTCGTCGTGCCAGAGGATCCCGTTGAGCAAGAGCGTTTTCAACGCAGGCTTATGGCCACGGCAAGAAGCCTCAAGAAAAAACAGCAACAGCTCAGAGCTGATCAAGATTTGCTAGTTGACAGATGGACTGAAGTCCTTGCGGCCGAAGAGCATAAACTCGAACGCCCCTCCAAGAACTACCCAAAGCGCAGGTTGCTACCCCAATTAGAGGAGGAAGCACTCGATGCGGCCGACCGGCCACCTCGTGCCCGCGACAGAGAGGCCTCTCAGCCCTCCACTCAAGCCGCACCCCGTACCAAGGCACGGGACTATGCGGCGGACTTACGAGATATGTTGGAGGACAAGGCTAAACAAACAAGATCGATCTATGGATCGCGTGGGCGCCCCACGGCTCGAGATGGCATCCGTCACGCCGGCCACAAATTCGGCAAGGCCGAACACAGTAGACAAGGCTCACTGGAGCTACGTCAGGATATAGCCCAGTATAGAGGCGCCGCACACCCACTCTGCTTCACAGACGAAATAATGGATCATCAAATCCCCGAGGGTTTCAAACCTGTAAACATCGAATCATATGATGGCACAACAGATCCTGCGGTATGGATTGAGGATTATCTCCTTCATATCCATATGGCCCACGGCGACAATTTCCACGCCATCAAATATCTCCCACTCAAGCTTAAAGGACCAGCTCGGCATTAGCTTAACAGCTTGCCAACAGGATCAATCAGTTGTTGGGAGGATCTGGAAGCCGCATTCCTCGATAATTTCTAGGGCACTTATGTGCGACCCCCAGACGCCAATGACCTAAGCCACATAATTCAGCAGCCAGATGAATTGGCCAGGCAATTCTGGACACGGTTCTTAACAAAGAAATCCGCGACGAGTGGCTAGCTCGGCACCTTGGACAGGAAAAGCCGAAATCTATGGCAGCACTCACGACACTCATGACCGGCTTTTGCGCGGGAGAAGACAGCTGGCTTGCTCGTAGCAACAATATAACCAAAAACCCTAGTAATTCGGACCCCAGGGACAGTGGTGGCAGGTCGCGTCGAACCAAACAGAAGCGCCGCATTAACAGCGACAATGCTGAGGATATGGTAGTTAATGCCGGATTCAGAGGCTCTAAATCCGGTCAGCGGAAGAGGCCATTCAAATGGAATCCTAGGGGCCCGTCCAGTTTGGACCGAATACTCGACCGCTTATGCCAGATACATGGCACCCCCGAAAAGCCGGCCAATCACACCAACAGGGATTGTTGGGTGTTCAAGCAGGCAGGCAAGCTAAACGCCAAAAACGAAGACAAGGGTCTGCATAGCGATGACGACGAGGAGCCCCGGCCGCCGAACAACAGGGGACAGAAGGGTTTTCCCCCACAAGTGCGGACGGTGAACATGATATACGCAACCCACATCCCCAAGAGGGAGCGGAAGCGCGCGTTAAGGGACGTATACGCGATAGAGCCAGTCGCCCCAAAGTTCAACCCATGGTCCTCCTGCCCGATCACCTTTGATCGAAGGGACCACCCCACTAGCACCCGTCACGGCGGCTTCGCCGCATTGGTTCTAGACCCAATTATTGACAGATTTCATCTCACTAGAGTCCTTATGGATGGCGGCAGCAGCCTGAACCTGCTTTACCAGGATACAGTGCGGAAATGGGCATAGATCCCTCGAGGATTAAGCCCACCAAAACGACCTTTAAAGGCATAATACCAGGTGTAGAGGCCAACTATACAGGCTCGGTCACGCTTGAAGTGGTCTTCGGATCTCCGGATAATTTCCGAAGCGAGGAGTTAATCCTCAACATAGTCCCGTTTCGTAGTGGTTATCACGCACTGCTTGGGCGAACCGCATTCGCTAAGTTCAATGCGGTACCGCATTACGCATACCTTAAGCTCAAGATGCCAGGCCCTCGAGGAGTAATTACGGTCAATGGAAACACCGAACGCTCCCTCCGAACGGAGGAGCACACGGCGGCCCTTGCGGCGGAAGTTCAAAGCAGCCTCTTTAGGCAGTTCTCCAGTCCGGCCACTGAAAGACCGGACACCGTCAAGCGCGCCCGGAGTAACCTACAACAAGACTGCCTGGCACGATCCGAGCAGGCGCAGCAATGCGGCCCCAACCCCAACCCTCACAAAAAGACGACGCCAGTACTTCGCGTACATAACTACGCTCTAGAGATACCATGGGCACAGGGGAGGGGCACCACCACGGCATGCCCGAAATACGGCTTAAACCGCACCAGGGGCTGCCGATTTTTTAAATTTTCTCTTACTTCCAGGACTGCACTCTTCGGAAGGCCTGTTCGGCAGTTCAGTTGCTGCACAAACGATGCAAGAACCAGGGAAGCAGCCAAGCCACGCCGCATTATGGAACTCCCATGTGGTCTCTATCACGAGCAGTATACCTGTTTCGCACATTATTCCACAGCTTGCCCCTGGAGCGGACATGTTACATAGTCCAACCTTTTGCTTATCGCATTATTTGTATCGTTCTGCTTTGATCGCAGCTCTTTTTAATAAACAATGCATAGCTTTTGTCTATTTTTGCATTACTTTTTTTATATATTTATATATGTTCCTTAACGACATGTTGCACCCGTACACTTTGGTACGGCCAAAATACGCTAGGGGCTTCCATACCCCTCAACATAGTGTGAGAAGTCCGAACACTTTAACAAGTACGGCACCCCGAACTTATAGCGTTATATGCATCGGCTCCGAATCATGTCTTGGGTCAATAGTTGGGTTTGCCCGGCTCCTATGTTTTGGTGCCTTATGTTCCGCTATATCGGCTAAGGTAGCACTAGGAGAACCACTGCGATTGTGCCCCGGTTGAGCTGGGTCGAGCACCTCAGTGGAGAAAGCTAAAACTGACCATCATGAGGAGGCGAGAGCTGGTCACTGTTCGAGAGGTTTTTTTGAGTCCCTAAAGACTTATGCCGCTTAGGGCGAGGAGCCGGCTCTGTCCGGCCAAGGCGTGGATAGCGCCCCGAACTCGGTCTTCCGAATACTAGGGGCTTCGCCGAAATTTAAAATTATAGAATTCTATGGCTAAGTGAGAGTGTTCACGCATTATAGTCCGATTGCCTCATTTGTCGGGCTGAGAGCCTCCCTCGAAGGACCCAAATATGGGAAAAACAGCGCCCAGGTTTATCCCCGAACACCCCAGCACTAGCGGCAAGGGGGCAGAAGCCGACGACTCGCCATCTCTCAGTATTGATAAACAGCCGCATAGAAGGTAATATTTAAATTCAAACATCATTGCTTAAGCGCATATGAACAAGTTTTCAGCGCACAGGACAAAACGAGCGAGTTTTACTCAAAAATTACATCCATAGAACATTCCTCCGCCACAAGGCGGGCACCCTTCAGAACATCCTTATAATAATTTTCGGGCTTACGATGCTCTTTCCCCGGCGGTGGCCCGTCCTTCACAAGCTTCTCGGCATCCAGCTTGCACCAGTGCACCTTCGCACGGGCAAGGGCCCTACGGGCACCTTCAATGTAGACGGAGCGCTTGATGACTTCGAGCCTTGGACAGGCCTCCACCAGCCGCCGCACCAGCCCGAAATAGCTCCCAGCCTGAGCCTCTCCAGGCCACAGCCGAACTATGAGGCCCTTCATGGCCTGTTCGGCCGCCTTGTGGAGCTCGACCAGTTGCTTCAACTGGTCGCTCAGGGGCACGGGGTGTCCGGCCTCAGCATGCTGAGACCAGAACACCTTCTCCGTCGAGCTGCCCTCCTCGGCTCGATAGAATGCGGCGGCATCAGATACACTCCGGGGAAGGTCTGCGAACACGCCTGGAGAACTCTGAATTCGGGTAAGTAACAAGTAACTCACGCTTATGTGTTTACTTTGCATAAAGAATGCCTTACCCGCCGCTATCTTCTTCACCTCATCCAACTCCTAGAGGGTCTTCTAGGATTCGGCTTTGGCAGACTTGGCACTTTCAGTAGCCGCCGCGAGCTCGGACGCTCGCGTCCTTGAGTCACGCTCCAAACTCTCATGTTTTTCCATGAGAGCCTGGAGCTCTTGCCGCACCTTGCCAACCTCGGCCTCATACTTTTCTCGCTCAACGCGCTCCGCAACCGACCTATTCTCGGCCTCGAGCAGCGCTTGCTTCAGGGTCGCCACCTCAGACGTGGCCCCTACAATAGCCACGATAATCCTGTCATTTTTTGCAATTGCACCTTTTTATATATACATATATTTAATTTAAACAAGGTATTTCTTACCTTCATTGTCCTCGAGCTACTTCTTGGCACGTCCGAGCTCTTGCTCGGACCACTCGAGGTTCTACTTTAGCACGTCCACTTCTGCAGTCAGTGCGGAGGACGCCAGCAGGGAAGCCTGCACACGCATATTGACTCTTTTTAGACTCCTGTGATTTTTATTTGATCCTCTATTCGGCTTTTCTTTCCGAACGCCAAAAAGAGCATCAGGGGCTACTGTCTATGCGGTAATGTTATTTACACATTCTTTACTTACCTCAAAGCCTGTTAAAAGGCTTGTACAAGCTTCAGTCAGTCCGCTCTTGGCGGACTAAACCTTCTGGATCACCGCACTCATAATAGTGCGGTGCCCCTCGTCGATGGAGGCGCCTTGGAGCGCCTCCAACATATTGTCCGGCGCCTCCGGTTGGACGGAGGTCATCGGCACGGCGGGCCTGCTCCTCTTGGAAGGAGGTTCCCCGCCGGACTCTGGAACCTTTGAAGGTTCCGGAGCGGTGTCCGGCCTAGGGCCGGACTTGGAGCCCTGGGGGGTTTCGTCCCCTTTACTCCTGGAGTCCGGGAGGTCGCCTTGTGGCGCCTCCAGGACCACCTCCTCCCGGATTGGACCCTGTTGGGACAACACTTCGGTGTCGTCCGTAGGGCGGGGGGAGGAAGCCGTCGGCAGCGAGTTCACGTCCGACGAGTCCAGTGAGCCGCTCGACGACATGTCGAGCCGGTCTTTGGGTGGGCTGCATAAACATTTTCGACATAACGGAAAGTTGTGCAATAAACGAATACTATGAAATCACTCCGGTATCCGAATACTTACGATTTCGCCAGGGGCTTGGCCCTGGGCGGTCACTCTTCTTCACCGTCGTTGGCGTTGGTGGAGTAGTCCGGAGGAGGGGTTCTCCCTCTCTTGGACCCCTCGGCCTCCCCAGTTGGGGCGGCCTTCCTTTTCTTCCCTTCCCCCGCTGGAGGGGGAGGGGTATCTTCTTCCTCCTCCTCATCTTCATGGGAGGAGTGTGCCTCGGAACCGTCGGATGATGGATCCAACGCCTCCTGGCGCCGGGCACTCTTTCGAGTCCCCACGGCCTTTTTCGCGGCCTTCTTCTCCGGCACCACATAGGGTGCCGGAACCAGCAGCTTCACCAAGAGGGCGTCCGCTGGGCCTTCGGGCGAAGGAGCCGGACAGTTGATCTGTCCGAACTTCGCCTGCCAATCCTGTCAAAGGTAAGGGAGCTTAGGTCCCGCACAGAGTTGAATTATGAAAAACTAGTGCCCTGTAAAAGGTACAAAAACTTACCGCGCTAGCGTGATGCTGCGCGCTGTATCCGCGATCCTCGGTAGCAGATGCGGGAGCCTCGACACCTTTAAAAAGCCCCTTCCAGGCATCTTCGTACGTCGTGTCGAAGAGCCTGCTCAGAGTTTGGTGCCGCGCCGGATCGAACTCCCACAGGTTGAAAGCCCGTTGTTGACACGGGAGGATCAGGCGGATGAGCATAACCTGGACTATGTTGACAAGCCTGAGTTGCTTGTTCACCAGGGATTGGATGCATGTTTGTAGTCCGGTCACCTCCTTTTGCCTGCCCCATGACAGGCCCGTCTCTTTCCAAGACGTGAGCCACGTTGGGGGGCCGGACCAGAACTCGGGGGCTGCGACCCACTTAGGGTCGTGCGGCTCGGTGATGTAGAACCACCCCGATTGCCCCCCTTCAGGGTCTCCACAAAGGAGCCCTCGAGCCATAGGACGTTGGCCATCTTGCCAACCATGGCCCCGCCGCACTCCGCCTGGCTGCCGCGCACCACCTTTGGCTTGACGTTGAAAGTCTTAAGCCATAGGCCGAAATGGGGGCGGATGCGGAGGAAAGCCTCGCACACGACGATAAACGCCGAGATGTTGAGGACAAAATTTGGGGTTAGATCGTGGAGATCCAGGCCGTAGTAGAACATGAGCCCTCGGATAAATGGATGCACAGGGAAGCCCAGTCCATGGAGGAAATGGGGGAGGAATACCACCCTCTCATGGGGCCTGGGAGTGGGGATGAGCTGCCCTGTTTCGGGAAGCCGGTGCGCGATGTCGCTAGCCAGATATCCGGCCTTCCTCAGCTTTTTGATGTGTCCCTCCGTGACAGAGGAGACCATCCACTTGCCTCCCGCTCCGGACATGGCTGGAGAAGGTTGAGGTGAGGAGTGCGGACTTGGGCACTGGAGCTCGAGTGCGTGAGAATGGATAGGCGAAGGAGGAAGAAGGCGTAGGTGAAAAGGTGGATACTTATCCCCTTATATGGGTGGACCAACTACATGTCCCCACCAGCCTGGTAAAACTCGCTTATCTCCCAAGCGCTGTAATCAAAGGCGCGGTTGGGTTACCCACGCCCGTATTGATGAGAATCCCGGAATAAGGGGACACGATCTCTGCTTTAACAAGACGTGCCAAGCAAACCGCCTCGCATAACGCGCTGAGATGGGACAGTAAAACGGTTCGAATAAAAGCTTGGCCGTGGTGTGATGTCAAACTACGGAATACGTCAGCAGATTAGATTTGTGTAAATATTATTCTCTCTATGGAAATATGTGGAAAACTTATTTTGCAGAGCCGGACACTACTTTTGTGTTCAAAATCTTCTATGAAGTACTTGGAGGAGGAACCCACCTTGCAATGCCGAAGACAATTTGCGTGCCGGACTCGTCGTCATTGAAGCATGGTTCAGGGGCTACTAAGGGAGTCCTGGATTAGGGGGTGTCCGGATGGCCGGACTATACCTTCAGCCGGACTCCAGGACTATGAAGATACAAGATTGAAGACTTTGTCCCGTGTCCGGAAGGGACTTTCCTTGGCGTGGAAGGCAAGCTTGGCGATACGGATATTCAGATCTCCTACCATTGTAACTGACTCTATGAAACCCTAATCCTATCCGGTTTCTATATAAACCAGAGGGTTTTAGTCTGTAGGACAACATACACATCAACAATCATACCATAGGCTAGCTTCTAGGGTTTAGCCTCTCTGATCTCGTGGTAGATCAACTCTTGTAATACCCATACCATCAATATTAATCAAGCAGGACGTAGGGTTTTACCTCCATCGAGAGGGCCTGAACCTGGGTAAAACATCGTGTCCCCTGCCTCATGTTACCATCCGGCCTAGACGCACAGTTCGGGACCCCCTACCCGAGATCCGCCGGTTTTGACACCGACAGTTATCCTTTCTAATCGATCTATTCAAGAGTCCGTAGTAAAATAACACGAAGCTATTCTTTCTGTTCAATCTATCCTAGAGTTCGTACTAGAATAACACCTTAATACACAATTCAACCAAAACCCTAATGTCACCTAGATACTCCAATGTCACCTCAAGTATCCGTGGGTATGATTATACGATATGCATCACACAATCTCATATTCATCTATTCAACCGACACAAAGAACTTCAAAGAGTGCCCCAAAGTTTTTACCGGAGAGTTAAGACGAAAATGTGTGCCAACCCCTATGCATAAGTTCATGAGGTCACGGAACTCGCAAGTTGATCACCAAAACATACATCAAGTGGATCACGTGAATATCCCATTGTCACCTTAGATAAGCACATGCAAGACATACATCAAGTGTTCTCAAATCCTTAAAGACTCAATCCGATAAGATAACTTCAAAGGGAAAACTCAATCCTTTACAAGAGAGTAGAGGGGGAGAAACATCATAAGATCCAACTATAGTAGCAAAGCTCGCGATACATCAAGATCGTGCCGAATCAAGAACACGAGAGAGAGATCAAACACATAGCTATTGGTACATACCCTCAGCCACAAGGGTGAACTACTACTCCTCATCATGGAGAGCGCCGGGATGATGAATATGGCCAGCAAAGAGGGATTCCCCCTCCGGAAAGGTGCCGCAACGGGTCTAGATTGGTTTCAGTGGTGCTACCTCTTGAGCACTGCATTGGATTTCCCCGAAGAGGAAAGGATGGTGCAGCAAAGTAGCGTAAGTATTTCCCTCAAATTTTGAGAACCAAGTTATCAATCCAGTAGGAAGTTGCGCGTGCGTCCCTAGTACCTGCACAAAACAAATAACTCCTCGCAACCAATTCGATTAGGGGTTGTCAATCCCTTCACGGTCACTTACGGGAGTGAGATCTGATAGATATGATAAGATAATATTTTTGGTATTTTTGTGATAAAGATGCAATGTAAAATAAAAGCAAAGTAAAGCAAAGGAAATAACTAAGTATTGGAAGATTAATATGATGAAGATAGACCCGGGGGCCATAGGTTTCACTAGTGGCTTCTCTCAAGAGCATAAGTATTTTACGGTGGGTGAACGAATTACTATTGAGCAATTGACAGAATTGAGCATGGTTATGAGAATATCTAGGTATGATCATGTATATAGGCATCACGTCCGAGTCAAGTAGACCGACTCCTTCCTGCATCTACTACTATTACTCCACTCATCGCCCGCTATCCAGCATGCATCTAGAGTATTAAGTTCATGAAAACAGAGTAACGCCTTAAGCAAGATGACATGATGTAGAGGGATAAATTCATGCAATATGATAAAAACCCTATCTTGTTATCCTCGATGGCAACAATACAATATGTGCCTTCCTGCCCCTACTGTCACTGGGAAAGGACACCGCAAGATTGAACCCAAAGCTAATCACTTCTCCCATTGCAAGAAAGATCAATCTAGTAGGCCAAACCAAACTGATAATTCGGAGAGACTTGCAAACATAACCAATCATACATAAAAGAATTTAGAGAAGATTCAAATGTTGTTCATAGATAATCTTGATCATAAACCCACAATTCATCGGTCTCAACAAACACACTGCAAAAAGTAGATTATATCGAATAGATCTCCACAAGAGAGGGGGAGAACATTGTATTGAGATCCTAAAAGAGAGAAGAATCCATCTAGATAATAACTATGGACCCGAAGGTTTGAGGTAAACTACTCACACTTCATCGGAGAGGCTATGGTGTTGATGTAGAAGCCCTCTGTGATGGATGCCCCCTCCGGTGGAGCTCTGGAACAGGCCCCAAGATGGGATCTCATGGATACAGAAGGTTGCGGCGGTGGAATTAGGTTTTTTTGGCTCCGTCTCTGATCGTTTGGGGTACGTAGGTATATATAGGAGGAAGGAGTACGTCGGTGGAGCAACAGGGGGCCCACGAGGGTGGAAGGCGCGCCTGGGAGTAGGCGCGCCCCCTACCTCGTGGCCTCCCTGTTAGTTGCTTGACGTAGGGTCCAAGTCTCCTGGATCATGTTCGGTGAGAAAATCATGTTCCCGAAGGTTTTATTCCGTTGGGACTCCGTTTGATATTCCATTTCTTCGAAACTCTAAAATAGGAAAAAAAACAGCAATTCTGGGCTGGGCCTCCGGTTAATAGGTTAGTCCCAAAAATAATATAAAAGTGGATAATAAAGCCCAATAATGTCCAAAACAGTAGATAATATAGCATGGAGCAATCAAAAATGATAGATACGTTGGAGACGTATGAGGTGGCTACAGAGGCTTGTGGCGGCGGAACTCCCGATCTAGGTTTCTTTCTGGAAGTTTGGGTATATATAAGAGGTGTTGGAGTCGGGAACAAGTCAGGTGGATCCCCGAGGCGGCCACGAGATAGGGGGCGCTGTGACGCCCCTAATTTGACCGTACACTAATCATACACGCAAACGTGTACGATCAAGATCAGGGACTCACGGGAAGGTATCACAACACAACTCTACAAATAAAATAAGTCACACAAGCATCATATTACAAGCCAGGGGCCTCGAGGGCTCGAATACAAGAGCTCCATCATAGACGAGTCAGCAGAAGCAACAATATCTGAGTACACACATAAGTTAAACAAGTTTGCCTTTAGAAGGCTAGCACAAACTGGGATACAGATCGAAAGACGCGCAGGCCTCCTGCTTGGGATCCTCCTAAACTACTCCTGGTCGTCGTCAGCAGCCTTCATGTAGTAGTAGGAACCTCCCGAGTAGTAGCAATTATCATCGACAGTGGCGTCTGGCTCCTGGACTCCAACGTCTGGTCGCAACAATCGAATAAAGGAATGGCGAAAAGGGGGGAGCAAAGCAACCATGAGTACTCATCCAAAGTACTCGCAAGCAAGGAGCTACACTACATATGCATTGGTATCAATGAAAGGGTTAGTATATGTGGACTGAACTGCAGAATGCCAGAATAAGAGGGGGATAGCTAGTCCTATCAAAGACTATGCTTCTAGCAACCTCCATGTTGAAGCGGTAGAAGAGAGTAGATGGTAAGTTCACCAAGTATCATCGTATAGCATAATCCTACCCGGTGATCCTCCCCTCGTTGCCCTGTGAGAGAGAGATCACCGGTTGTATCTGGCACTTGGAAGGGTGTGTTTTATTAAGTATCCGGTTCTAGTTTTCATAAGTTTAAGGTACAACTCTGGGTCATCCTTTTACCAAGGGACACGGCTATTCGAATAGATCAACTTCCCTGTAGGGGTGCACCACATTTCCCAACACGCTCGATCCCCTTTGTCCGGAGACACTTTCCTGGGTCATGCCCGGCCTCGGAAGATCAACACGTCGTAGCCCTACCTAGGCACAACAGAGAGGTCGCACGCCGGTCTAAATCCTATGGCACAAGGGTCTGGGCCCATCGCCCATTGCACACATGCACGTTGCGTACGCGGCCGACGAGCAGAGCTAGCCTCCCTTATACAATAGCAGGCGTTCCAATCCAACCCGGTGCGCGACGCTCAGTCGCTGACGTCAAGAAGGCTTTGGCTGATACCACGACGTCGAGTGCCCATAACTGTTCCCGCGTAGTTGGTTAGTGCATATAGGCCAGTGGCCAGACTCAGATCAAATACCCAGATCTCGTTAAGCGTGTTATTTTGAAATAACCACGGACGCCGGCCAGGGCCAGGCCCACCTCTCTCGTAGGCGTTCTCAACCTACCCTGTCGCTCCACCACAAAGATCCACTCAGAGGGCCGTCGGGACAAATGTCCTTTCGGACCCAATCCGTGAATCACTCGCGGGTACTCTATGAGCCGACCCGACTTTAGTCATCACAGGTATCATATAATATGTATATAAGTATACACCTGTGATCACCTCCCGAGTGATCACGGCTCGATAGTATAGCATGGTAGACAGACAAGAATATAGGGCCACTGATGATAAACTAGCCTCCTATACTAGGCATTTAGGATTGCAGGAAAGGTATCAATAACTGTAGCAACAATGACAGGCTATGCATCAGGATAGGATTAACGGAAAGCAGTAACATGCTCCACTACTCTAATGCAAGCAGTAGAGATAAGAATAGGCGATATCTGATGATCAAGGGGGGGCTTGCCTGGTTGCTCTGGCAAGGAGGGGTCATCTTCGATGTAGTCGAACACACGGACATCGGCAGCAGTCTCGGAGTCTACCGGAAAAGAATAACGGAGGGGGAACACAATAAAAAATAGAGCAATCAAATGTAACACAAAGCAAGACACGGCAATACGTTGTGCTAGGGGTGACCTAACGTAGGGATAGGCGATACCGGCGAAGGGGGGAAACATCTGGGAATGTATTCCCGGTGTTTCGCGTTTTCAGGCAGATGAACCAGAGGGGGAAAGTTGCGTGTTCGCTATGCTAAGGATGTGTGGCGGGCGAATGGGCTGCGTATTCAAATTCGTCTCATCATTCTGAGCAACTTTCATGTACAAAGTTTTTCCATCCGAGTTACGGTTTATTTTATATGATTTTTCAAAGTTTTATTCATTTTCTGAAATTATTATTAATAGAAAATTAATAGGAAAAATGCTATGGGCACCCAGCTATGCGTACACAGAAGTGTACACAGAGGATGACATGTGGTCCAGGGGGACCCAGTTGACAGTCAACGTTTGACTGGTTAACAGAGGGTGGGGCCCTCCTGTCATACACTCATTAGTTAATCATCTAGTTAATTAGGTAACTAAGTTAATTAGGTTAAATTAAACCAAATTAATTAAGTTAATCAATTAATATATATTTTAAACACGTTTTCTTTTCTTTTCTTTTTATTTACAGGGGCGGGCCCCACTAGTCGGTGGCCTAGGCCGACCGGGGCGGTTAACGGAGCGAACGGGCACGGGCGCCCGCGTGTGCGCCCGAACCTACCGGGAGGGCGACGGCCACGAGCCGGAGCCGCGGGGCGAGGTGGCTGGCTAGGGTGGTCTCTGGCGGTGGCATGGCTCCGGTGGGCGGCATCGGAGGCGAGGTGGGGCGCGGGGAGCAGGAGGGCGCGAGGCGAGGGGTGCCCGTCGGGGCAGACCCGAGCGACGGCCGTGGCCGTTTCTGGATGCGGGGACACTGGCGCGGCGCGGCACGGCCAGGCGGCGCAGCCTGCGGCCTCGGCCGACCAGAGCCGGCGCGACGGGGAGGAGGGGACTAGGCCGCGGGGCGGCGAGCAGCCGAGGCGGGCGAGCTGCAGCAGCAAGCAGCTGTGGCAGAGCGCCGGGCTTCAACGGGGCTAGAACGGCGGCGAGCGGCGCGCGGGAGGTCAGCAGCCGTGGGCGACGCGGGCATGGCCAGGCGAGGCGCGACGAGCTAGTGGCCGACGGGCGCGCTGGACGGCACGTGTGCAGCCGGGAGCGAAGGGAGCGCGGTAGGCGCGAGCGACGGCGGCAGTAGCGCGGGAAGCGGCGGAGCCGAGGCAGCGGCAGGGGGCGATGCAAGCGGGGTTAGGCTGCGGCCAGGCACGGTGGTTGCGGTGGTGGGTGTGGACGGCAGCAAGGCGAAGCAATGGCGAGCAGTAGAGGGCAGCAGCGGTCTGCGGCGGTCACGCGCGACGCAAGGTGCATGGCTGCAGGCGAGAGGTTGCGCGGGTGGGCGCGGTGACGCAGCTACGGGTGCGAGGGCAACCGAACACCGGCCGCAGCGACCTACGGTAATGAATCGAGCACGGGTTGTGAGGGGGGGAAAGGGGATTTGGCGCAAAGCTCACCGAGGAGCTCGGTGACGTGCCCGGGGAGGCCGGGAAGGCGCCGGAGAAGCGAAACGATGCATCGAGCAGCGGAGAACGGAGGTTGAAGATGGGCTCGATCCCGACGTTGTGGTGGTGCATCGCTCGATTCAAGCCTTGTAGAAGACGTAGTCGACGCCGGTGATCCTCGGGGACAAGCTCTCATGGCGCGGGGACATCAGAGAGGACGTGGGCGACGAATGCTATGGCGGTGGTGGCTCAGTTGCTTGCTGGAGGAGAAGAAACAACGCGAGGAGGGGACGGAAGGGGCATAGGGTTTGCCATCGGTTGTGAGGAGGGACTAGTAGGCACCGGTGAGGGAGGGGGTTGCCGCGGGATGCTCTGCACGTGGCCATGAGGCAACTTGTGCGGCCATGGCGTGCTCGGCCTTCACTGTAGCGGGAGGAGGCAGATAAGGCCAAGGGTGATGGGTTGGGCCACACTGTTGCCCTTAGAGGCCCAAGTGCACCGTAGGTTTCATCCTGCCTCCTTTTATCTTTCCGCTTTAATATTTTGATATTGTTTTCTACTAAAATCCCATAGCAAATGAATTTAGGCCAATCTTGAAATTTGGTGCATAATTAGTGGGCAATATTTTGAGACAATATATAAAGTCATCAAGTGGTTTGAAAAAAACATAAACATTTGTTTATATTTAAAAGCCCATAATAGTTGTCGTTGGACCACTTTAATATTTTGCTAAGGATTAATTAGTGAGTCAAACGAAGTTAGTTTCCACATGACAAATGATCAGGGTTATTTCTAGAACTAATCGAACATTTTAGATTTACAATTGGAGGAAATTAATAATTTGACTTGTCTTGTTTTTTTATTTGAATTTGAGGTCGGTTTGGAACAAAGTGATAATTAGCAAAATTTAATTATGATGACGAGGCAACATTAACAGGAGTTTACTGTAGCATGACACCCAGGGTGTTACAAATCTCCTCCACTACAAGAAATCTCGTCCTGAGATTTAGGAGGTGGTGTAAGGGGGAAAGTTCTAGTTACGAAATTCTAACGAGTCTTGGCAATCTTTGTTGCTCTCCATGGAGAGTGCAATCCATTGCGTTGATGTCTTGATTTCTTGGCATCAATGCATCATTATGAAGTTATCGTTCTTTCTTCGGGAACTCCATAGTACTTACGAAGGAAAAAAAGAGGTATTCTGGGAGAACAGACCTCTACAAGGTTGACTATCTGGTGGATAACACCGGGGAAGGTGGCAGAAAGTAACTCTCTAATTGAAACTTAAGAAAATATCGAGAGCGAAGTAAGGAGGTATCATGGGAAGTTTCGAGCGGGCGGGCAATCGTTTGATGCCTGAAAGAATGCCAGAATAAGAGGGGGATAGCTAGTCCTATCGAAGACTACGCTTCTGGCAGCCTCCATCTTGAAGCAGTAGAAGAGAGTAGATGGTAAGTTCACCAAGTATCATCGTATAGCATAATCCTACCCGGTGATCTTCCCCTCGTCGCCCTATGAGAGAGCGATCACCGGTTGTATCTGGCACTTGGAAGGGTGTGTTTTATTAAATATCTGGTTCTAGTTGTCATAAGGCCAAGGAACAACTCCGGGTCGTCCTTTTACCGAGGGACACGGCTATTCGAATAAATCAACTTCCCTGTAGGGGTATACCACATTTCCCAACACGCTCGATCCCCTTTGTCCATACACACTTTCCTGGGTCATGCCCGGCCTCGGAAGATCAACACATCACAGCCCTACCTAGGCACAACAGAGAGGTCAGCACGCCGGTCTAAATCCTATGGCGCAGGGGTCTGGGCCCATCGCCCATTGCACACCTCCATGTTGCGTACGTGGCCAGCGAGCAGACCTAGCATCCCTTATACAAGAGCGGGCGTTCCAGTCCAACCCGGCGCGCCGCTCAGTCGCTGACGCCAAGAAGGCTTCGGCTGATACCACGACGTCGAGTGCCCATAACTGTTCCCACGTAGTTGGTTAGTGCGTATAGGCCAGTGGCCGGAGTTACATCAAATACCCAGATCTTGTTAAGCGTGTTATTTGAAATAACCGCGGACGCCGACCAGGGCCAGGCCCAGCTCTCTCCTAGGCGGTCTCAACCTACCCTGTCGCTCTGCCACAAAGATCCGTTCAGAGGGCCGTCGGGACAAACATCCTTTCGGACGCAACCCGTAAATCACTCGCGGGTACTCTACGAGCCGAGCCGACTTTAGTCATCACAAGTATCATATAATACGTATATAAGTATACACCCGTGATCACCTCCCGAGTGATCACGGCCCGATATAGCATGGCAGACAGACAAGAATGTAGGGCCACTGATGATAAACTAGCCTCCTATACTAGGCATTTAGGATTACAGGTAAGGTATCAATAACTGTAGCAACAATGACAGGCTATGCATCAGGATAGGATTAACAAAAAGCAGTAACATGCTACACTACTCTAATGCAAGAAGTAGAGATAAGAATAGGCGATATCTGGTGATCAAGGGGGGGGGCTTGCCTGGTTGCTCTGGAAAGGAGGAGTCATCTTCGATGTAGTCGAACACACGGACATCGGCGGCGGTCTCGGAGTCTACCTGAAAGGAATAACGGAGGGGGGAACACAATAAAAAAACAGATCAATCAAATGTAACACAAAGCAAGACGCGGCAATACGTTGTGCTAGGGGTGACCTAACATAGGGATAGGCAATACCGGTGAAGGGGGGACATCCAGGAAAGTATTCCCGGTGTTTCGCGTTTTCGTGCAGATGAACCGGAGGGGGAAAGTTGCGTGTTCGCTATGCTAGGGATGTGTGGCGGGCGAACTGCGTATTCGGATTCGTCTCGTCTTTCTGAGCAACTTTCATGTACAAAGTTTTTCCATCCAAGTTACGGCTTATTTTATATGATTTTTCAAAGTTTTATTCATTTTCTGAAATTATTATTAATTCAAAATTAATAGGAAAAATGCTATGGGTACCCAGCTATGCGTACACTGAAGTGTACACAAAGGATGACATGTGGGCCAGGGGGACCCAGTTGACCAGTCAATGTTTGACTGGTCAACAAGGGGTGGGGCCCTCCTGTCATACACTCATTAGTTTGTCATCTAGTTAATTAGGTAATTAAGTTAATTAGGTTAAATTAAACCAAATTAATTAATTTTATCAATTAATATATATTTTTAACACTTTTTCTTTTCTATTCTTTTTATTTACATGGGCGGGCCCCACTGGTCGGTGGCCTAGGCCGACCGGGGCGGTTAACGGAGCGAACGGGCACGGGAGCCCGCGTGTGCGCCCGAGGCCACCGGGAGGGCGACGGCCCCGACCACGAGCTAGAGCCGCGCGGCAAGGTGGCTGGCGAGGGTGGTTGCCGGCGGTGGCATGGCTCCGGTGGGCGGCATCGGAGGTGAGGCAGGGCGCGGGGAGTAGGAGGGGCGCGGGGAGTAGGAGGGCACGAGGCGAGGCGTGCCCGTCGGGGCAGACCCGGGCGACGGCCGTGGCCGTTTCTGGATGCGGGGGCGCCGGCGCGGCGCGGCACGGCCAAGCGGTGCGGCCGGCGGCCCTGGCCGGCCGGAGCAGGCATGACGGGGAGGAGGGGACTAGGCGGCGGGGTGGCGAGCAGCCGAGGCGGGCGAGCTGCAGCAGCAAGCTGCAGTGGTGGAGCGCCGGGCTTCAGCGGGGCTAGAACGGCGGTGAGCGGCGCGCGGGAGGGCAACAGCCGTGGGCGAGGCGGGGCATGGCTGGGCGAGGCGCGACAGGCCAGCGGCTGTCGGGTGCGCTGAACGGCACGTGTGCAGCCTGGGAGCGAATGGAGTGCGGCAGGCGCGAGCGACGGCGGCAGTAGCGCAGGAAGCGGCGGAGCCGAGGCAGCGACAGGTGGCGATGCAAGCGGGGTTAGGCTGCGGCCTGGCACGGTGGTTGCGGTGGTGGGTGCGGACGGTGGCAAGGCGAAGCAATGGCGAGCAGCAGAGGGTGGTAGCGGTCTACGGCGGTCACGCGCGACGCAAGGGGCATGGCTGCAGGTGAGAGGCTGCGCAGGTGGGCGCGGTGACGCAGCTACAGGTGCGAGGGCAACCGAACACCGGCCACGGCGACCTACGGCAATGAATCGAGCACGGGTTGTGTGGGGGGAAAAGGGGATTTGGCACAAAGCTCACTGAGGAGCTCGGTGACGTGCCCGAGGAGGCCGGGAAGGCGCCGGAGAAGCGGAACTACGCGTCGAACAGCGGCGAACGGAGGTTGAAGATGGGCTCGATCCTGACGTTGTGGTGGTGCATCGCTCGATTCAAGCCTTGTAGAAGACGTAGTCGATGCCGGTGGTCCTCGGGGACAAGCTCTCATGGCGCGGGGACATCAGAGAGGACGTGGGCGACGAACGCTATGGCGGCGGTGGCTCGGTTGCTTGCTGGAGGAGAAGAAACAGTGCGAGGAGGGGACGGAAGGGGCATAGGGTTTGCCATGGGTTGTGAGGAGGGACTAGTAGGCACCGGTGAGGGAGGAGGTTGCCGCGGGATGCTCTGCACGTGGCCATCAGGCGACGTGTGCGGCCATGGCGTGCTCGGCCTTCACTGTAGCGAGAGGAGGAAGATAAAGCCAAGGGTGACGGGTTGGGCCACACTGTTGCCCTTAGAGGCCCAAGCGCACCGTCGGTTTCATCCCGCCTCCTTTTATCTTTCTGCTTTAATATTTTGATATTGTTTTCTACTTAAATCCCATAGCAAATGAATTTAGGCCAATCTTGAAATTTGGAGCATAATTAGTGGGAAATATTTTGAGACAATATATAAAGTCTTCAAGTGGTTTGAAAAAAACATAAACATTTGTTTATATTTAAAAGCCCATAATAGTTGTCGTTTGGCCACTTTAATATTTTGCTAAGGATTAATTAGTGAGTCAAACGAAGTTAGTTTCCACATAACAAATGATCAGGGTTATTTGTAGAACTAATCGAACATTTTAGTTTTACAGTTTGAGGAAATTAATAATTCGACTTGTCTTGTTTTTTTATTTGAATTTGAGGTCGGTTTGGAACAAAGTGATAATTAGCAAAATTTAATTATGATGACGAGGCACCATTAACAGGAGTTTACTGTAGCATGACACCCAGGGTGTTACAGGCGCGCCCAGGGGGTAGGGAGCGCCCCCACCCTCGTGGTGGCCTCGTGACTCCACTGGTCCATCTTTGGTACTCCATGGGCTTCTTCTGGTCCAAAAACAATCTTTGTGAAATTTCAGGTCAATAGGACTACGTTTGGTTTTCCTTTTCTGCGATACTCAAAAACAAGGAAAAAACAGAAATTGGCACTGGGCTCTAGGTTAATAGGTTAGTCCCAAAAATCATATAAAATAGCATATAAATGCATACAAAACATCCAAGGTTGATAATATAATAGCATGGAACAATAAAAAATTATAGATACTTTGGAGACATATCAAGCATCCCCAAGCTTAATTCCTTCTCGTCCTCGAGTAGGTAAATGATAAAAACAGAATTTTTGATGTGGAATGCTACCTGACATATTTATCCATGTAATTCTATTTATTGTGGCAAGAATACTCAGATCCGAAAGATTCAAGACAAAAGTTTAATATTGACATAAAAATAATAATACTTCAAGCATACTAACAAAGTAATCATGTCTTCTCAAATAACATGGCCAAAGAAAGCTATCTCTACAAAATCATATAGTCTGGCTATACTCTATCTTCATCACACAAAATATTTAGATCATGCACAACCTCGATGACAAGCCAAGTAATTGTTTCATACTTTTGATGTTCTCAAACTTTTTCAATCTTCACGCAATACATGAGCGTGAGCCATGGACATAACACTATAGGTGGAATAGAATGGTGGTTGTGGAGAAGACAAAAAGGAGAAGATAGTCTCACATCAACTAGGCGTATCAACGGGCTTTGGAGAAGCCCATCAATAGATATCAATGTGAATGAGTAGGGATTGCCATGCAACGGATGCACTAGAGCTATAAGTGTATGAAAGCTCAAAAAGAAACTAAGTGGGTGTGCATCCAACTTGCTTGCTCAAGAAGACCTAGGGCATTTTGAGGAAGCCCATCATTGGAATATACAAGCCAAGTTCTGTAATAAAAAATTCCCACTAGTATATGAAAGTAAAAAAAGAGGAGACTCTCTATCATGAAGATCATGGTGCTACTATGAAGCACAAGTGTGGAAAAAGGATAGTAGCATTGCCCCTTCTCTCTTTTTCTCTCATATTTTGTTTTTTTTGTTTTTTGGGCCTTCGCTCTTTTTTTATGGCCATTTTTTCTCCTTTTTTTATTTTTCGTCTGGAGTCTCATCCCGACTTGTGGGGGAATCATAGTCTCCATCATCCTTTCCTCACATGGGATAATGCTCTAATAATGATGATCATCACACTTTTATTTACTTATAACTCAAGAATTACAACTCGATACTTAGAACAAAATATGACTCGATGTGAATGCCTCCAGCGGTGTACCGGGATGTGCAATGAATCAAGAGTGACATGTATGAAAGAATTATGAATGGTGGCTTTGCCACAAATACGATGTCAACTACATGATCATGCAAAGCAATATGACAATGATGAAGCGTGTCATAATAAACGGAACGGTGGAAAGTTACATGGCAATATATCTCAGAATGGCTATGGAAATGCTATAATAGGTAGGTATGGTGGCTGTTTTGAGGAAGGTAGATGGTGGGTGTATGATACCGGCGAAAGGTGCGCGGTATTAGAGAGGCTAGCAATGGTGGAAGGGTGAGAGTGTGTATAATCCATGGACTCAACATTAGTCATAAAGAACTCACATACTTATTGCAAATATCAATTAGTTATCGAAACAAAGTACTATGTGCATGCTCCTAGGGGGATAGATTGGTTGGAAAAGACCATCGCTCTCCTCGACCGCCACTCATAAGGAAGACAATCAATAAATAAACCATGCTCCGACTTCATCACATAACGGTTCACCATACCTGCATGCTATGGGAATCACAAACTTTAACACAAGTATCTCTCAAATTCACAACTACTCAACTAGCATGACTCTAATATCACCATATTCATATCTCAAAACAATCATCAAGTATCAAACTTCTCATAGTATTCCATGCACTCTATATGGAAGTTTTAATTATACCCAACTTGGATGCCCGTCGTATTAGGACTAGTTTTATAACCAAAGAAAATTACCATGCTGCTTAGGACTCTCAAAATTATATAAGTTAAGCATGAGAGTTCATCTATTTCTTCAAAATAAAACCACCACCGTGCTCTAAAAGGATATAAGTGAAGCACTAGAGCAAATGACAAACTACTCTAAAAGATATAAGTGAAGATCAATGAGTAGTCAAATAATTATGCAACTATGTGAAGACTCTCTAACATTTAAGAATCTCAGATCTTGGTATTTTATTCAAACAGCAAGCAAAACTAAAGAAAATAAAATGATGCTCCAACCAAAACACATATCATGTGGTGAATAAAAATATAGCTCCAAGTAAAGTTACCGATGAACGAAGACGAAAGAGGGGATGCCATCCGGGGCATCCCCAAGCTTAGGCTCTTGGTTGTCCTTGAATATTACCTTGGGGTGCCTTGGGCATCCCCAAGCATAGGCTCTTGCCACTCCTTATTCCATAGTCCACCGAATCCTTACCCAAAACTTGAAAATTTCACAACACAAAACTTAATAGAAAACTCGTGAGCTCCGTTAGTATAAGAAAATAAATAACCACTTAGGTACTGTTGTGAACTCATTACAAATTCATATTGGTGTAATATCTTCTGTATTCCAACTTCTCTATGGTTCATACCCTCTGATACTACTCATAGATTCATCAAAATAAGCAAACAACACAATGAAAACAGAATCTGTGAAAAACAGAACAGTCTGTACCAATCTAGAGGTTTCGAATACTTATGTCACTTCAAAAATTCCGAAATAAATTGGTGGACCAGGAGAATTTGTCTATTAATCATCTGCAAAAAGAATCAACCTAAACTCACTCTCCAGTAAAAAATGGCACCTAATCTCGTGAGCACAAAAGTTTCTGTTTTTTACAGGAAGATCGCAAAGACTTCACCCAAGTCTTCCCAAAGGTTCTACTTGGCACAAACACTAATTAAAACATAAAAACACATCTAAACAGAGGCTAGATGAATTATTTGTTACTAAACACGAGCAAAAAGCGAGGAAAAAATAAAATTGGGTTGCCTCCCAACAAGCGCTATTGTTTAACGCCCCTGGCTAGGCATGATGATTTCAATGATGCTCACATAAAAGATAAGAATTGAAACATAAACAGAGCATCATGAAGAATGTGACTAGCACATTTAAGTCTAACCATCTTCCTATGCATAGGGATTTTGTGATTGATAACCCACAAGTATAGGGGATCGCAACAGCTTTCGAGGGTAGAGTATTCAACCCAAATTTATTGATTCGACACAAGGGGAGCCAAAGAATATTCTCAAGTATTAGTAGCTGAGTTGACAATTCAACCACACCTGGAAAACTTAATATCTGCAGCAAAGTATTTAGTAGCAAAGTAATATGATAGTAGTGGTAACGGTGGCAAATGTAATGGTAGAAATTTTGTAGTGATTGTAATAGTGGCAACGGAAAAGTAAATAAGCAAAGATCAATATGTGAAAAGCTCGTAGGCAATGGACAGTGGTGGATAATTATGTCGGATGCGATCCCTCATAGGGTGACACAGAACTAGCTCCCGTTCATCAATGTAATGTAGGCATGTTTCCGAATATAGTCATACGTGCTTATGGAAAAGAACTTGCATGACATATTTTGTCCTACCCTCCCATGGCAGCGGGGTCCTATTGGAAACTAAGGGATATTAAGGCCTCCTTTTAATAGAGTACCGGACCAAAGCATTAACACATAGTGAATACATGAACTCCTCAAACTACGGTCATCACCGGTAAGTATCCCGATTATTGTCACTTCAGGGTTAACGGATCATAACACATAATAGGTGACTATAGACTTGCAAGATAGGATCAAGAACTCACATATATTCATGAAAACATAATAGGTTCAGATCTGAAATCATGGCACTCAAGCCCTAGTGACAAGCATTAAGCATAGCAAAGTCATAGCAACATCAATCTCAGAACATAATGGATACTAGGGCTCAAACCCTAACAAAACTAAGTCGATTACATGATAAATCTCATCCAACCCATCACCGTCCAGCAAGCCTATGATGGAATTGTTCATGCACGGCGGTGAGCATCATGAAATTGGTGATGGCGGAAGGTTGATGATGGCGATGGTGACGGATCCCCCTCTCCGGAGCCCCGAACGGACTCCAGATCAGCCCTCCTAAGAGAGATTAGGGCTTGGCGGTGGCTCCGTATCGTAAAACGCGATGAATCCTTCTCTCCAGTTTTTTTCTCCCCGAACATGAATATATGGAGTTGGAGTTGAGGTCGGTGGAGCACCAGGGGGCCCATGAGGCAGGGGGCACGCCCAGGAGGGTAGGCGTGCCCCCACCCTCGTGGACAGGGTGTGGGCCCCCTGGCCTTGATTCTTTCGCCAGTATTTTTTATATATTCCAAAAATATTCTCCGTTGATTTTCAGGTCATTCCGAGAACTTTTATTTCTGCACAAAAATAACACCATGGCAATTCTGCTGAAAACAGCGCTTGTCCGGGTTAGTTCCATTCAAATCATGCAAGTTAGAGTCCAAAACAAGGGCAAAAGTGTTTGTAAAAGTAGATACGTTGGAGACGTATCAACTCCCCCAATCTTAAACCTTTACTTGTCCTCAAGCAATTCAGTTGATAAACTAAAAGTGATAAAGAAAAACTTTTACAAACTCTATTTGCTCTTGTTGTTGTAAATATGTAAAGCCGGCATTCAAGTTTTCAGCTAAGATTATGAACTAACCATATTCACAATAACATTTAGGTCTCATGTTTACTCATATCAATGGAATAATCAACTAGCGAGCAATAATAATAAATCTCGGATGACAACACTTTCTCAAAACAATCATAATATGATATAACAAGATGGTATCTCGCTAGCCCTTTCTGAGACTGCAAAACATAAATGTAGAGCACCCCTGAAGATCAAGGGCTCACTGGAAATTGTAATTCATGGTAAAAGAGATCCAGTCACAGTCATACTCAATGTAAACTAATAATAATACATGCAAATGACAGTGGTGCTCTCCAACTGGTGCTTTTTAATAAGAGGATGATGACTCAACATAAAAGTAAATAGATAAGCCCTTCGCAGAGGGAAGCAGGGATTTGTAGAGGTGCTCGGTTTTTGCAATAGAGATGAATAATATTTTGAGCGGTATACTTTCATTGTCAACATAACAACCGAGAGATCTCGATATCTTCCATGCTACACACATTATAGGCGGCTCCCAAGCAGAATGGTAAAGTTTATACTCCCCCACCACCAACAAGCATCAATCCATGGCTTGCCCGAAACAACGGGTGACTCCAACTAACAACAATCCTAGGGGAGTTTTGTTTGCAATTATTTTGATTTGATTTGAGCATGGGACTGGGCATCCCGGTGACCAGCCATTTTCTCATGAGTGAGGAGCGGAGTCCACTCCTCTTAAGAATAACCCGCCTAGCGTGGAAGATATAGACAGCCCTAGTTGATACATGAGCTATTCGAGCATACAAAACAGAATTTCATTTTGAAGGTTTAGAGTTTGGCACATACAAATTTACTTAGAACGGCCTTCCACTCGCACGACCGAATGGTGTAGATAATAATAATAGTGCACGTGCATTGGACTAAGCTGGAATCTGCAAGCATTCAATACAAGGGAGAAGACAAGGTAATATGGGCTCTTGGTTAAATCAACAATAATGCATATGAGAGCCACTCAACATTTTCATCATGGTCTTCTCCTCTCAACCCCCAAAGAATAAGAAAAGAAATAAAACTATTTACACGGGAAAGCTCCCAACAAGCAAAAGAAGAGCAAGAAATCTTTTTGGGTTTTCTTTTAAGTACTACTGCTACAGGCATGGAAAGTAAACTAGCTAAAAGCTACAACTATTTTTTTTGGTTTTTCTTAAGGTTTTTCAAACACACAAGAAGAAGGCTTAGAAAAGAAAATAAACTAGCATGGATAGTACAATGAAAAAGTATGAGCACCGACAACTAGAATGAGTGTGTGAACATGAATGTAATGTCAGTGAGAAATGCGTACTCCCCCAAGCTTAGGCTTTTGGCCTAAGTTGGTCTATGGCCACGGCTGGCCATGTGGAAATCCAAAGTTGTAGCTGGGGTCGTACTGAGATGCAGCGTCTACTGCCTGACGAGCAGCAGCTTGGAGGCAAGCTGCCTCCGCCCTCCTCTCGTACTCGTTCGCCTCCTCCCTGGTTTTAACATATCTCCCTTTTGTCTGAAAGTCAAAGAAAGTAGGAGCACGGAGAGCAACATGGATGGTGCACCGTCTGTCAAAGATTAGTCAGTAATGGAGGAACTGATCGTTCCTCTCAACAAACTGATGATGAACCATAGCATTATAATCTAAATAAGCAGGAGGCAATTCAATATCATTCTCATGTATGGGTATCTCAAGAAAATTAGCTAAACGGGTTGCATAAATTCCGTTGAACAAGTCTCCAATTATACTGTTATTATGCAACCTACGTGCAACAATGGCCCCCAAGTTGTATTGTTTATCTCCTAAGACAGCACTCTTGAGTAAACTAAGATCTGGAACACACATATGACATGCCTCATCCTTACCATTTATGCATCTACCTATAAAGAGAGCAAAATAATGTATGGCGAGAAAATGAATGCTCCCTATGGTAGTTTGTGTTATTTCTCTAGATTCCCCCAAAGTGATACTAGCAAGAAATTCTTTAAATTCAGATTTGCGAGGTTCACTAACACTACCCCACTGCGGGAGTTTACAAGCAGTATTAAATCTTCTAAGTCCATGGTATAAGATTTATCATAAAGATCAAATAGGACAGTGTGAGAATTGCATGATGATGTAAATTTAAACCTTCTCACAAAGGAATCAGTCAGGTAGTGGTACTGGGGGCACTTATCTGACACGAAGCCCTCAAATTCAGCATTACGCATGTATGCGTCAAATTCCTCCTTAATTCCTACTTGGACCATAAAGTCTTCTGACGGCCATTCACAAGGCCGCACTTGAGCTTCTCTTGGTAGTTCATAGTCCGGCTCACGTATCGCGGGCCTGGGTCCTTGCTTCTTTGAGGAACCACCTTGGTACATTTTCCTAAACATATTTCTTCCTCTGAAAAATTTCTGAATTTTTTAGTAACTCAAAATAAAAGTGAAACAAACTCAACAAGATTGATAGCAACTACTCCTACAAGTGCCTAGAGGCCATATCATGCAATAGAACTACTTGGGACCAAATAAATTTGACATGCAAGCTCAAGAACAGGGTCACCTAGGCAGCAAATTTTTCCAATAAATAAAGCACTAGAACAAAAACTAATTGGACCATTGGAGGAGTCACATACCGAAGAACAATCCCCCAAAGCAGTTTTGTGAATGGAGCTTTGAGCAAGGAGATCGAAAATGGCAGCAAGATGAGCTAGAACTCGGGTTTGAGCTAGTGGATGATTTTTTCTAGAGGAAGACGAAGTGTGTGGGTGCAAGAATAAGTGGAGGGGACCCATGTGGGGTCCATGAGGTAGGGGCCGCGCCTAGGGGGTGGGCACGCCCTCCACCCTCATGGGCACATTGTGGGTCCCCCTGGTGTGTTCTCAGTGCCAATAATTCTTAAATATTCTGGGAAAAATCATATTAATTTTTCAAGGCATTTGGAGAACTTTTATTTTCAGGGTATTTTTTATTGCAAGGATAATTCAGAAAACAGACAGAAAATACTATTTTTACTTTTTTAATATAAATAACATAAAGTAAAAAGAGGGTACATAAGGTTGTGCTTTCTAACTTCATCCATCTCATGCTCATCAAAAGGAATCCACTAACAAGGTTGATCAAGTCTTGTTAACAAACTCATTTCGAATCGCATGAAACCGGAGAAATTTCGAATAACAATAGGTTACCTCAACGAGGATATGCATGTCCCCAATAATAAGAATATCATATTTCTTCTTGACAGTAGGAAGAGGAAATTCAAAACCTCCAATAGTAATCATTGGGATTTTCCAATAATTGATACTGTGGACATGAGGTTGTTTCCTCGGAAAGTGTACCGTATGCTCATTACCATTAACATGAAAAGTGACATTGCCTTTGTTGCAATCAATAACAGCCCCTGCAGTATTCAAAAAGGGTCTACCAAGGATAATCGACATACTATCATCCTCGGGAATATCAAGAATAACAAAGTCCGTTAAAATAGTAACGTTTGCAACCACAACAGGCACATCCTCACAAATACCGACAGGTATAGCAGTTGATTTATCAGCCATTTGCAAAGATATTTTAGTAGGTGTCAACTTATTCAAATCAAGTCTACGATATAAAGAGAGAGGCATAACACTAACACCAGCTCCAAGATCACATAAAGCAGTTTTAACATAGTTTCTTTTAATGGAGCATGGTATAGTTGGTACTCCTGGATCTCCTAGTTTCTTAGGCATTCCACCCTTAAAAGTATAATTAGCAAGCATGGTGGAAATTTCAGCTTCCGGTATCTTTCTTTTATTAGTAACAATATCCCTCATGTACTTAGCATAAGGATTCATTTTAAGCATATCAGTCAAACGCATACGCAAAAAGATAGTTCTAATCATTTCAGCAAAGCGCTCAAAATCCTCATCATCCTATTTCTTGGATGGTTTAGGAGGAAAAGGCATGGGTTTTTGAACCCATGGTTCTCTTTCTTTACCGTGCTTCCTAGCAACAAAGTCTCTCTTATCATAACATTGATTCTTTGATTGTGGGTTATCAAGATCAACAACATGTTCAATCTCTACATCATTATCATGTTGAGCATCGGCATGAACATCATCATTAACATTATCACTAGGTTCATGTTCATTACCAGATTGTGTTTCAGCATCAGAAATAGAAATATCATTGGGATTCTCAGGTGTGTCAACAACAGATTCACTAGAAGCATGCAAAGTCCTATCATTTTTCTTTTTCTTCTTCTTAGAAGAACTAGGTGCATCAATATTAGTTCTCTGAGAATCTTGCTCAATTCTCTTAGGGTGGCCCTCAGGATACAAAGGTTCCTGAGTCATTTTACCTCCTCTAGTCATAACTCTAACAGCATTATCATTTTTCTTGTTATTTAATTCATTGAGAAAATCATTCTGAGCCTGAAGTACTTGTTCTACTTGAGTGGTAACCATAGAAGCATGTTTACTAATAAGTTTAAGTTCACCTTTAACTCTAGACATATAATCACTCAAGTGTTCAATCATATAAGCAGTACGTTTCAATTGTCTACCAACATAAGCATTGAAGTTTTCTTGTTTAACAATAAAATTATCAAACTCGTCTAAGCATTGGCTAGCAGACTTATAACGAGGAATATCACCTTCATCAAATCTATAGAGAGAATTTACCTTTACTACCTATGTCAGGTTATCAAGACCATGAATTTCTTCAATAGGTGGTAAATTCTTAACATCTTCAGCTTTAATACCTTTTTCTTTCACAGATTTCTTTGCCTCTAGCATATCTTCGGGACTGAGAAATAGAATACCCCTTTTCTCCGGAGTTGGCTTAGGAGTTGGTTCAGGAAGTGTCCGATCAATTTCATTACTCAACATATTATTCAATAGCAATTCAGCTTGATCAATAGTTCTTTCCCTGAAAACACAACCAGCACAACTATCCAGGTGGTCTCTGGAAGCATCGGTTAGTCCATTATAAAAGATATCAAGTATTTCATTCTTCTTGAGAGGATGATCAGGCAAAGCATTAAGTAATTGGAGAAGCCTCCCCCAAGCTTCTGGGAGACTCTCTTCTTCAATTTGCATAAAATTATATATTTCCCTTAAGGCAGCTTGTTTCTTATGAGCGGGGAAATATTTAGCAGAGAAGTAATAAATCATATCCTGGGGACTACGCACATAACCAGGATCAAGAGAATTAAACCATGTTTTAGCATCACCCTTTAATGAGAACGGAAATAACTTAAGGATAAAGTAGTAACGAGTTTTCTCATCATTAGTGAATAGGGTGGCTATATCATTTAATTTAGTAAGATGTGCCACAACAGTTTCAGATTCATAGCCATAAAAAGGATCAGATTCAACCAAAGTAATTAACTCAGGATCGATAGATAAATCATAATCCTTATCGGAAATAAAGATAAGTGAAGTAGCAAAAGCAGGGTGATATTTCATTCTAGCATTCAAAGATTTTTCTTTAAGCTTAACTAATAATTTCTTAAGATCATACCTATCATTGCAAGCTAAAAAGTCTCTAGCAGTTTCTTCGTCCATAACATAATCCTCAGGCACAACGGGCAATTCATATCTAGGGGGAGAATCTTCATCATCACTTTCATCAATATTATCAGTTTCAGTAATTTCATTCTCTCTAGCCCTAGCAAGTTGTTCATCAAGAAATTCACCTAGTGGCACAGTATTATCAAGCATAGAAGTAGTTTCATCATAAATATCATGCAAAGTAGAAGTGGCATCATCAATAACATGCAACATATCAGATTGAATAGAAGGAGTAGGTGTCACAAGTTTACTCAAAACAGAAGGTGAATCAAGTGCAGAGCTAGATGGCAGTTCCTTACCTCCCCTCGTAGTTGAGGGAAAAATCTTGGTTCTTTTATCTTTCAACTTCTTCATAGTGATTAGCAGATATAAATCCCAAGTGACTCAAAGAATAGAGCTATGCTCCCCGGCAACAGCGCCAGAAAATAGTCTTCATAACCCACAAGTATAGGGTATCGCAACAGTTTTCGAGGGTAGAGTATTCAACCCAAATTTATTGATTCGACACAAGGGAAGCCAAAGAATATTCTCAAGTATTAGCAGCTGAGTTGTCAATTCGACCACACCTGGAAAACTTAATATCTGCAGCAAAGTATTTAGTAGCAAAGTAATATGATAGTAGTGCTAACGGTGGCAAAAGTAACGATAGCAGTTTTGTAGTGATTGTAACAGTGGCAACGGAAAAGTACATAAGCCAAGATAAATATGTGAAAAGCTCGTAGGCAATGGATCAGTGATGGATAATTATGTCGGATGCGATCCCCCATGCAACGGTTATAACATAGGGTGACACAGAACTAGCTCCAGTTCATCAATGTAATGTAGGCATGTATTCCGAATATAGCCATACGTGCTTATGGAAAAGAACTTGCATGACATCTTTTGTCCTACCCTCTCGTGGCAACGGGGTCCTATTGGAAACTAAGGGATATTAAGGCCTCCTTTTAATAGAGTACCGTACCAAAGCATTAACACATAGTGAATACATGAACTCCTCAAACTACGGTCATCACCGGTAAGTATCCCAATTATTGTCACTTCGGGGTTAACGGATCATAACACATAATAAGTGACTATAGACTTGCAAGATAGGATCGAGAACTCACATATATTCATGAAAACATAATAGGTTCAGATCTGAAATCATGGCACTCGGGCCCTAGTGACAAGCATTAAGCATAGCAAAGTCATAGCAACATCAATCTCAGAACATAATGGATACTTGGGCTCAAACCCTAACAAAACTAAGTCAATTACATGATAAATCTCATCCAACCCATCACCGTCCAGCAAGCCTACGATGGGATTACTCACGCACGGCGGTGAGCATCATGAAATTGGTGATGGGGAAGGTTGATGATGACGATGGCGACGGACCCCCCCCCCTCTCCGGAGCCCCGAACGGACTCCAAATCAGCCCTCCCTAGAGAGATTAGGGCGTGGCGGCGGCTCCGTATCGTATAACGCGATGAATCCTTCTCTTCAAATTTTTTTTCTCCCCGAACGTGAATATATGGAGTTGGATTTGAGGTCGGTGGAGCACCAGGAGGCCCACGAGGCAGGGGGCGCGCCCCCACCCTTGTGGACAGGGTGTGGGCCCCTGGCCTTGATTCTTTCACCAGTATTTTATATATATTCCAAAAATATTCTCCGTTGATTTTTAGGTCATTCTGAGAACTTTTATTTCTGCACAAAAATAACACCATGACAATTCTGCTGAAAACAACGTCAGTCCGGGTTAGTTCCATTAAAATCATGCAAGTTAGAGTCCAAAACAAGGGCAAAAGTGTTTGGAGAAGTAGATACGTTGGAGACATATCAGTGATTAAACAACTTATGGGAACAATAATCAACTAGCATAGGAAGGCAAAACAAGCATAACTTTAAAACTTTAAGCACATAGAGAGGAAACTTGATATTATTGCAATTCCTACAAGCATATATTCCTCCCTCGTAATAATTTTCAGTAGAATCATGAATGAATTCAACAATATAACATCACATAAACCATTATTTTCATGATCTACAAGCATAGAAATTTTACTACTCTCCACATAAGCAAAATTCTTCTCGTTCGGAATAGTGGGAGTATCATAAGAAACTTGAATACTATAAATTGTTTCCACATTAAAAGAGTAATGTTCAGAAAAAGGGTAATCATAATCATGAAAAGTTTTATAAATATAATCATCACTACTTTTTATAGCATAAGTGTCATCACAATAATCATCATAAATAGGAGGCATGCTATCATCATAATAAATTTTCTTATCAAAACTTGGGAGACTAAAAATATCATCTTGATTAAACATATCATCCCCAAGCTTGGGACAAACATTAATTGGAGCAAATACATTCTCAAACATGTCATTCTCATCAAACATAGCATTCCCAAGCTTGGGCCTTTTCATATCATAAGCATAATCACTCTCAGCATTAATAGTATGGATATCACCAATAGTATAGCAATTATCATCATCACAATGAGTAATAGGAGCAACATCATTTGGGAGGGATACCTTTTTACCTTTGCTTATCCGTCTTTTCTTTCTCTTCTTCACATCATGTGTGGGTTTAATCCTCTTTTCGGAGCTCCTTATTAATAAGATTGGTTGAATAGAAGGTTCCTCCTCGTTACCTGATTCATCATAAGAAATAATAGGAGGATATTGGGAAGTCTCTTCCCCTTAATTAGTATTCTCTTCATCTTATAATTGTTTTCTTGACTTTATGTAATTGGTAATATAAGGATTTTCAATGCAATTCACCGCACAATACATATAAATTGCCTCTAGATCAAAACCAAGAACTTTATCAAGGGCAAATTCTGGAATATCCTTAGTTGTACGTTTCATTTCTTCATAACCCAGAAGCAAACTAAATTCATTATGATGCGCAAGGGAAATCAAGTCATCATAATTTTTGGACACGATTCGATCATGAAACAATTTGCATTGGATATTTAAATGACCATGTTCATTGCAAAGTTCACAAGGATGGCTAAGAAAATTTAAATTTTCAGCACAAACATCTAGCCTTTCTTGCAACCATTTAGTTTCTAAGTACTTATGCCTCTTGCAAAATCTATCTTCCCTATTTGGTGTGTACTTGCAAACCCTATGCACTCCACAAAAATTGACATGCTTATAAGAGACATTTTCATCATGACTAGTGCAATCATCATTAGTACTATGGATATTCAAAGAGTTCGTACTAACAACAATGCAATCATGCTCATCATTCAAGCCAAACATTTTAATGCATTCTTCTTCTAGAATTTTGACACAATTATCGGAATCCTTATTTTCATGAAAGATATTAAAAAGATGAAGCATAATTGAGGTACCCTCAATTCCATTTTTTAATTTTCTTTTATAGACTAAACTAGTGATAAAACAAGAAACAAAATGATTCGATTGCAAGATCTAAAGATATACCTTCAAGCGCTAACCTCCCTGGCAACGGCGCCAGAAAAGAGCTTGATGTCTAGAACACAACCTTCTTCTTGTAGACGTTGTTGGGACTCCAAGTGCAGAGGTTTGTAGGACAGTAGCAAATTTCCCTCAAGTGGATGACCTAAGGTTTATCAATCCATGGGAGGCGTAAGATGAAGATGGTATCTCTCAAACAACCCCGCAACCAAATAACAAAGAGTCTCTTGTGTCCCCAACACACCCAATACAATGGTAAATTGTATAGGTGCACTAGTTCGGCGAAGAGATGGTGATACAAGTGCAATATGGATGGTATATATAGGTTTTTGTAATCTGAAAATATAAAAACAGCAAGGTAACTAATCCTATATACCTAAGAGACTCACCCCCACTATCCTATTTATCTAAACATGCAAGCTATCCACATCAGCAGAGGGACCCATCATAGATTGACAAAAAATTGTGTGATTAAATGTTTATTTACATGTAGCCGTTCCCTGGTCACCGAAGAGACCATCTTTTCCCCTTCAACCTCATGCATTCTGTTACCATCGGGAGCCAAAGAGACCAAAACGAAGCCGAATAGAACGGATCAAACATAAGTTGAACTAATGAAATAGAATGATATATCTCCACATTCCACATCCCATTGAGCCTTCTTAAATTCTTTCTCTGTCTACATACTTCGCGAGGGCGCTCATCCGGCACGATCGCCGGTCCAGCTCGCCTCCGCAGCTCTCCAAGGACTCTCTCTCGCAATTGCCCTAGGAGGTGTGGTGCCTGCTTCGTCAAGGCGGCGTCCGTGGTCCTCATCGTCTTTGTGCCCATTCCCGCGAAGGTAGCTCCGCCGTCCCACCGGCCAAGTTTGCTCTGGTCGAGAATTTGACCAACGGCTGGGTCCAGAGTTGGGTTTGTTTCCGTCCTTGGAGGATGATCTGGTAGCCACGCTGGTGTCAGTCATGGAGTGGACGTGACGCCGGGCAGTGATTCTTTCCGGCCGACGATCTATTGACGACGTTGGTCAGGGCCTCTGTTCACAGAGACGACTTGGAGTAGCGCTGGGTCCAGCTCCTCCGGTGGGTGGCGCCCCGGCTGATTCAGAGACGAGCTTCTACAAACTTCAGAGTACGGCAACGACAACAGAGAAATTCAAGGTTATGTACTCTGTTCTCAGATCTGTATTTTGTACTAGGATATAAGATTAAGTATTTCATCCGTCCTCTTCGAAATTTAATTTGTTACCCCCCACTAATTATCTCCCTGCTCCATGGTGAAGCCACGTTATCACATTACCAATTCTCTTGCAGTCATGCCATCACAAATACCTTTTTTTTATCTTGGTAGGTTCACCTGTCTATCTCCCTTCCGCCAGTTTCTATTCTCCTAATCGGTAATACAACACATAAATTGATCCTTTCATTCCATGTTAATCTACAGGTAACCTACCTGCTCATCACCACCTCCAAGGTAATTATCTCTCAAATTTCCTGACCATCTCTCGCTTATTTTTTGTGTGTGATTGCCGACAGGTTAGTATTTCATGATCCAAATTTTGTTTGTACGCTTTGTATAAGCTTGGAATCAAGGAGATCTTTGTAGAATACTAACATGTTACTAAAGCCCTTGAGAATACGATGGTACCAACCACTGAAGGTAACACTGTTCATCCAGTCCCAGGATTGTAATAATCTTTCACTATTCTAACCATCATGTATAGCAGAGATCTCTGAAAAAATTACCTTGCAATGCTGCACAGATTAGTTATATTTTATTCGTATACAATTTTAACTTAAGATTTGCTACAAATTCCCATAGCAACGCGCGGGGTATCACATAGTAATAAAAGTGAGCGAAAACGGTATTGCAATGTGTTGAAACAAGGCCTAGGGTTCATACTTTCACTAGTGCAAGTTCTCTCAACAATAATAACATAATTGGATCATATAAAAATCCCTCTACATGCAACAAAGAGTCACTCCAAAGTCACTAATAGCGGAGAACAAACGAACAGATTATTGTAGGGTATGAAACCACCTCAAAGTTATCCTTTCTGATCAATCTATTCAAGAGTTCGTAGTAAAACAACACGAAGCTATTCTTTCCGTTCAATCTATCCTAGAGTCCGTACTAGAATAACACCTTAAGACACAAATCAACCAAAACCCTAATGTCACCTAGATACTCCAATGTTACCTCAAATATCCATGGGTATGATTATACGATATGCATCACACAATCTCGGATTCATCTATTCAACCAACACAAATAACTTCAAAGAGTGCCCCAAAGTTTCTACCAGAGAGTCAAGACGAAAACGTGTGCCAACCCCTATGCATAAGTTCACGAGGTCACGGAACTCGCAAGTTGTCACCAAAACATACGTCAAGTGGATCATGTGAATATCCCATTGTCACCATAGATAAGCACATGCAAGACATACATCAAGTGTTCTCAAATCCTTAAAGACTCAATCCGATAAGATAACTTCAAAGGGAAAACTTAATCCATTACAAGAGAGTAGAGGGGGAGAAACATCATAAGATCCAACTATAATAGCAAAGCTCGCGGTACATCAAGATCGTGCCGAATCAAGAACGAGAGAGAGAGAGAGAGAGAGAGAGAGAGAGAGATCAAACACATAGCTACAGGTACATACCCTCAGCCCCGAGGGTGAACTACTCCCTCCTCGTCATGGAGAGTGCCAGGATGATGAAGATGGCCACCAGAGAGGGATTCCCCCCTCCGACAGGGTGCCGGAACGGGTCTAGATTGGTTTTCGATGGCTACAGAGGCTTGCGGCGGCGGAACTCCCGATCTAGATTTCTTTCTGGAAGCTTGGATATATAAGAGGTGTTGGAGTCCGAAACAAGTCAGGGGGTCCCTGAGGCGGCCACGCGATAGGGGGCGTGCCCAGGGGGTAGGGCGCGCCCCCACCCTCATGGTGGCCTCGGGACTCCTCTAGTCCATCTCCGGTACTCCGTAGGCTTATTTTGGTCCAAAAACAATCTCCGTGAAATTTCAGGTCAATTGGACTCCGTTTGGTTTTCCTTTTCTGCGATACTCAAAAACAAGGAAAAAACTGAAACTGGCACTGGGCTCTAGGTTAATAGGTTAGTCCCAAAAATCATATAAAATAGCATATAAATGCATATAAAGTATCCAAGGTTGATAATATAATAGCATGGAACAATCAAAAATTATAGATACGTTGGAGACGTATCAACACACACCACGTCCAACACTTACCAAAACTTTGTGCCTCATTTTCTCTGTTTTCACACACTCGACATTGTGTGGGCATTTTGAAAATAGCATGTCTTTTTGACTGTGCATCATATGAAGATGTGCTATGCATGAATGTTGATCAGCATGATGTTAACTAGTTGGTAGTTCCATTTTCGACCATGAATAAAACTACCAACACGATGTTATCCCTGTTTGAAAAGGCTTGTGTTAATATAAATGCTCTTCCTCTGAAAGTTGCAGTTTCTTATCTGAAACTGAACTTGCAGTTTCTTATCTTAAACTGAAACTTGCAGTTTCTTCTCTGAGAATCACATTGTCTGCACTTTTATACTCCTATGAAACTACATTTTTTCAAGTTCTAAAAATAGATCTCTAGAATTCAAAAAATACTTCATATGCTCGGTACTGCAAATCTGAAATTCAAAAGACATTCATATCTGAAAGTACTCTCAAAATACACAACACAAAACACAATTCACAACCTGCAAATACTCACAACCCTAAGCTCCTCCTGACAATTCACAACCTGCCCGACTATTGGGCTGGGGGGCAGTCCCCTCCTATTCCTCGGCGGCAGACAGTCGCCCCGTGAGACGATGTGAACGGTGAGGGAGAGGATGGCGGGGAAGCATCGTTGGGCCAACTACTTTTATCCTCTTGCAGTTGGGTTCGGTCGACGAAGACTCCACCGGCTTGCTCTGGCATGACACCCTCACAAACGGCACCCTATAGATGCTCGATCCTTCAACCTCTGGTGGATGCTCCATCTGGGATTGATACTCCCACCATCGCTCCCTCACGATCGGATTCGGTGAATCTGTTTGCTCCATGGCCCAGAGGAGCAGCTCTATGTACTCCCGCGCGACTCCCTTCGGGAGTATTGCCGCCTTTTCGCTGTGTTGTAGATATTTGGCCATGGATATCGCCGTCGCCGCTAGTTGGTCCTTGTTGTCCAACCAAGACTGTGTCTCCAACATCCTAGCTAGATTCAAAGGGTCGCCGTCTGCGATCCACACGTATCGGTTGTACTCCTCCATCGATCTACTTCTCCACAGCACCTTCACTCGCAAGCGGTGGTTTTTGAATGGAAGAGGAGAGGAGCAGCGCTAGTTTTAGATTAGAACAGGAGAGGAGCGACGCTGGTTTTGGATTGAAATAGAAGAGGAGGGGCAGTGGTTTTGAAATTGAATAGGAGGGAGCGGCGCTGGATTTAGATTGGAACATGAGAGGAGCGGCGGTGGTTTAAGAGGAGAGGAGCGGCGCTGGTCTTGGAAGTATTTTTTTATTTTTTGTATTTTGGGTCAAAGTTTGACCACGTACTGTATTTGACAAGCAAAATGTGAATGCATGTCACTAAAAATTGTATCGTTTGGTTCGTATCTGAATGTACTTTCAAATTATATTATTTTTGCAATGTATAACATATATTTTATTTGTGAAAATCATGGTCAATTATGACCCAGAATAAAAGGGAGACTAGTTAATGTGGGGTCGCTTTCTTAATTTAAGGGTAAATTGATTCTGGTTTTGATCTAGTCACAGCGCGCCGGCCCTCTCGTCCAATCCTAAATCGTTGTCGCATGCTCCTCTCCCTCTTCTCCATTGCAAAACCACCTCCTCTCCTCACCATCATCTCCATTCCAAAACCACCATATCGCCTCTCCCTCTTCTCCATTGCAAAACCACCTCCTCTCCTCTCCATCATCTCTATTCCAAAACTACCATCTCTCCTCTCCCTCCTCGCCATTGCAAAACCACCCCCTCTCCTCTCCATCATCTCCATTCGAAAACCACCGTCTCTCCTCCCATCTTCCAAAGCTAGCACCGGACCACTCAGAAGGACATCTATGGAGAGGATGAAGTAGCGAATCAGGCAGATCGTCGGCAGCGACCCGGCAAAGTTAGCTAGGTTGAATGAGATCCTTACTTGGTTTGACAATGAGTGGGAGATTTCGAGGACGGTGACGGCCATGTGGCAATGTATGTGAAAGAGCGAGACAACGGCGATGTACTCCTCGGCGGCAGTCACGCCGCAGTCCTTCGAGTTCATCGAGTATCTCCTCTAGGCGATGGAGCAGACAGATTCGCCCGAGGCGGAAGTCAGGCGGAGGTGGTGGGCGTATAGGTTGAAGGTCGAGCACCCAGAGGATAACGAATCGATCGAGTACGGTGTGCCGTTTGTGAGGGTGCAGAGCCAGCCGGAGCCACAGGAGTATTCATTCTCCCACAGCAAGAGGAGGCCGGATGGCGCGACGTCGCTTCCCTGCTGTTCTCCACGGTTACCTCGATGCTCGCCTCATTTCAACGGCGGCGGTAGGTTTTAAGGTAAGCTTCACACTAACCTAATCTTCCATCTTCTCATGCTTACAATCAGCATGACAGCTAATGAAAATCATGCTTACAATCAGTCTCCGAGTACTACACCAATCACCCTAAAATAGCTCTAGACCTTTGGGTCAAAGTTGTGACACTGTAAAATAAAGAAAATTATATTGGTGCTTCTTTCAGAGAAGAGTACTGTAAGTGCATCTAGTGCCACCCCTAGTTGGTTTTGGAGTATTGACGACAAACCTGGTTGAGGGACTAATGTGTTTGTGCGAATTGCAAGATAACACAGGTAGTAGTCCCTCATTTATTCTGTTTACCTACGAGATATGACCCCTAAAAATGTGTGAAGACATTGAAGACAATAGTGGTCTATGAAGAGATTCACATTGAAGACTATGACATGAGAAGACATCGTATGAAGACTATGGAGTACGAAGACATAGTTGTTTCGTAGTTTCCTTTTCTTCTTTATTGAGTCATAGGAACCACCATACTGTTAAGTGGGGTCCAAGTGAACAATGTCAGAGTGACTGATGCGATGCTCAACCAAATCCTATGTCTTCGAGCGAAGACAATGAAAGCAAATCTTATCCAAAACTGGATGAGTCAGCTTTACTTGTAGCCCAAGTCAAGTTGCCGTGTGCGTTTGAAATCTGACCGTTGGACACGTGTCAGTTCCTTAGTGACCCCGGGTCATTTCGGACAAATCAGGTCGGGTTTCCTCCTGGCTATAATAGCCAACCCCCTACACCATAAATTGGTGGCTACTCAGAGTTAGTGCACGGCTTTTGTCGTTTGAGAGCAACCCACCTCCGAAGCATTTGAGAGAGAGAGATCCTCCTGAGAGAGCGGCAGACGAAGAGGAGGAGGATGATCACATGCCCCCTCCGAAGACGAGGCAAGCCTCAGCGACGATGAGTTCGCCGTCCTAGAGGATCCCGTTGAACAAGAGCGCTTCAAGCGCCGGCTTATGGCCACGGCAAATAGCCTAGAAAAAGCAGCAGCAGCTTCAAGCTGATCAAGATCTGCTAGCTGACAATGGACTGAAGTCCTCGCGGCCGAGGAATATAAACTCGAGCGCCCCTCCAAGAGTTACCCAAGGCGCAGGTTACTACCCCGACTGGAGGAAGAAGCGTATGATACGGTTGATCGGCCACCTCGTGGCTGCGATAGAGAGGCATTCCAGCCAAAAGCTCAGCCTCCACCCCAACGCCATTCAAATAAAAAGGCATGGGGAGATACGCCCGACCTTCGAGACATATTGGAGGACAAGGCAAAGCATTCAAGATCGATCTACGGATCACGAGGGCACACCACTTTGCGAGACAACATACGTCACGCCAGATACAGTGAAAGCAAATCCGGCCGGGCCGAACACAGCGGGAAAGACCCATTCGAGCTGCGTCGAGATATAGCCCAATACAGAGGCACCGCACACCCCTTATGCTTCACAGACAAAGTAATGGAACATCAATTCCCAGAAGATTTCAAACCTGTAAGCATTGAATCATACGACGGCACAACAGATCTCGCAGTATGGATTGAGGACTTCCTCCTCCACATCCACATGGCCTGCGGTGATGACTTACACGCCATCAAATACCTCCCACTAAAGCTCAAAGGACCAGCGCGGCATTGGCTTAACAACTTGCCAGCGGACTCCATTAGCTGTTGGGAAGATCTGGAAGCCGCATTCCTCGACAACTTTCGGGGCACTTATGTGCGACCACCAGACACCGATGACTTGAGCCACATAATTCAGCAGCCAGAAGAGTCGGCCAGGCAATTCTGGACTCGTTCCTTACAAAGAAAAATCAAATCGTCAACTGTCCAGACGCAGAGGCCTTAGCGGCTTTCAAGCACAACATCTGAGACGAGTGGCTAGCCCGGCACCTTGGTCAGGAAAAGCCGAAATCTATGGCAGCTCTCACGATGCTCATGACCCGCTTTTGTGCGGGAGAAGACAGCTGGCTGGCTCGCAGTAATAACATATCAAAGAACCATGGTACCTCAGATACCAAGGACGGCAATAGCAGGTCATGTCGCAACAAGCATAAGCTCCGCATTAACAACGAAAATACTGAGGATACGGCAGTCAATGACGGATTCAAAGGCTCTAAACCCAATAAGCGGAAAAAGCCATTCAAACAAAGTACACCGAGCCCGTCCAGCTTGGACCATCTACTCGATCGATCGTGTCAAATACACGGCACCCCAGACAAGCCAGCCAATCACACCAACAGGGATTGTTGGGTGTTCAAGCAGGCCGGCAAGGTAATTGCCGAAAACAAGGACAAGGGGCCGCATAGCGACGAGGAGGAGGAGCCCCGGCAGCCGCACACTGGAGGACAGAAGAGGTTTCCCCCGCAAGTGCGGACGGTGAACATGATATACGCAACCCACATCCCCAAGAGGGAGCGAAAGCGTGCACTCGGGGACGTATATGCGTTGGAGCCAGTATCCCCAAAGTTCAACTGTTGGTCCTCCTGTCCGATCACCTTCGATCGCAGGGACCACCCCACTAGTATCCGTCATGGTGGATTCTCCACACTGGTCCTAGACCCAATCATCGACGGATTTCACCTCACTCGAGTCCTTATGGACGGCGGCAGCAGCCTGAACCTGCTTTATCAGGATACGGTGCGCAAAATGGGTATAGACCCCTCAAGGATCAAACCCACGAAAACGACATTTAAGGGCGTAATTCCAGGTGTAGAGGCCCATTGCACAGGCTCAATTACACTGGAAGTGGTCTTCGGATCCCCGGATAATTTCTGAAGCGAAGAGTTAATCTTCGATATAGTCTCGTTTCACAGTGGTTATCACGCGCTGCTCGGGCGAACCGCATTCGCTAGATTCAATGCGGTACCGCATTATTCATACCTCAAGCTCAAGATGCCAAGACCTCGCGGAGTTATTACAGTCAATGGAAACACAGAGCGCTCTCTCCGAATAGAGGAGCACACCACGGCCCTCGCAGCAGAAGCGCAAAGCAGCCTCTCAAGACAATCAACCAGTTCGGCGCTTCAAGGCCCGGACACCTTCAAGCGCGCTCGGGGCAATCAGCAAATAGACCTCCTGGCACGATCTGAGCTCGCGTAGCAATACGGCGGCCACCCCTATCCTAGCCCAGCGGCGAAACTTGTGCCGCGCGTACATACTTACGCATTAAAAATACCATGGGCACAGGTGGGGAGGGGGGCACAACTACGGCATGCCCCAAGACGCGGCCTAAACCGCACTAAGGGCTTCCCGTTTGGTTATTTTCCTTTTTCTTTTAGGACCTTAATCTCTGGAAACACTGTCCGGCAGCACTATTGCCAAACACATGATGCAGCAACCAAGGAGGCAGACAGCTACATCATACCACGGAATTCCGAGGTTGATTACAGTAACGAGTGAAATATTCAATTTAATATCATTACTCAGCTTGCCCTTGGAAGGGACTTAGTCCTACTTTTTGCTTATCGCACTATCTGTATCACTCTGCTTTAACGCAGTTTTTAATAAACAATGCATGACATTACGACTATTATTGCATTTTTGTTATATATATATATATGTGTGTGTGTGTGTGTGTTCATTAACGACGCCTTGCAACCGTACACTTTGGTACGGCCAATACACCAGGGGCTCACGTACCCCACAATGCGGTGTGAAAATTCCGAACACTTTCACAAGTGAGGCACCCCGAACTTATAGCATTATATGCATCAGCTCCGAATCATGTCTTTGGTCAAATGTTGGGTTTGCCCGACTCCTATGTTTTGGTACCTTACGTTCCGCTCTATTGGCTAAGGTAGCGCTAGGAGAACTACTACGATTGTGCCCCGGTTCTGCCGGGCTAAGCACCTCAGTAGAGAAAGCTAAAACTGACTGTCATGATAAGGCGAGAGACTGGTCACTGTTCGGCGAGGTATTTCGAGTCCCTAAAGACTTATGCCACTTAGGGCGAGGGGCCGGCCCTGTCCGGCTTAAAGGCGTGTATCGCGCCCCGATTTCGGCCTTCTGAATACCAGGGGCTTCACCGAAATTTAAAATTATAGAATTCTATGGCTAAGTGAGGTGATAAAGCATTATTAGTCCGGTTGCCTTGTTCGTCGTGCTGAGCACCTCCCTCGAAGGACCCAAATATGGGAACAAGAGTGCTCAGGTTTATCCCGAACACCCCAGCACTCGTGGAATGGGGGCAGAAGCCGAGGACTAGCCATCTCTCAGATTGGATAAACAGTCAAACAGAAGGTAATATTTTAAATTCAAACAAGCGTTGCATAGCGCATATGAAACAAGTTTTCATAAATACAGGATAAAACGAGCAAGTTTACTCAAATATTATATCTTTCAAACACTGATCCGCGATAAGACGGGCACCCGGCAGAACACCCTCTTAGTACATCTCGGGGTGGCCGTGCTCCTTGCCCTCCGGCAGCCCCTCCTTGATCAGCTTCACGACGTCTAGCTTGACCCACTGCAATTTCACACGGGCGAAAGCCCGACGTGCACCTTCAATGCAGACGGATCACTTGACGACCTCCAGCCATGGGCAGGCATCCACAAGCCGCCTCACCAGGCCGAAGAAGCTGTTCGGAAGGGCGTCGCCAGGCCACAGCTGGACTATAAAGCCCTACATGGCCTGATCGGCCGCCTTATGTAGCTCGACCATCTGCTTCAGATGGTCGCTCATCGGCACCAGATGTTCGGCCTCAGCATACTGAGACCAGAACAACTTCTCCGTCGAGCTTCCGTCCTCGGCCTGGTAAAATTTTGCGGCATCGGACACACTGCGGGGCAAATCTGTGAATGCTCCTAAAGAGCTCCGGATCCGGGTAAGTAATCGGTAATTTACTTTTACATGCTTGCTTTGCATATAGAAAGCCTTACCCGCCGCTATCTTCTTCATCGTGTCGATCTCTTGGAGGGCCTTCTGGGCCTCGGCCTTGGCGCTCTTTACGCTCTCAAGGGCCGCGGCAAGCTCAGACTCTTGCGTCTTCGAGTCAAGCTCCAACGCCTCGTGCTTCGTCACAAGAGCCTGGAGCTCTTGCTGCACCTCGCCCACCCGAGCCTCGTGCTTCTCTCGCTCGGTGCGCTCCTTGGCCGCTTTATTTTCGGCCTCGGTTAGCGCTTGCTTCAGGGTCGCCACCTCGGTCGTGGCCCTGGAAAACATACAATGCTCCTGTCATTTTTCAACCACGTCCTTTTTTATATATACATTTCTATAGACAAGGTATTACTTACCCTTGTTCTCCTCGAGCTACCTCTTGACGAGGCTGAGCTCTTTCCTGGACCCCTCGAGGTCCTGCTTCAGTACGGCAACCTCCGCAGTTAGTGCGGCGGACGCCAGCAGCGAAGCCTGCATATGCATATTGACATACTTATATTAGACTCCTGCGATATTATTTGATCCTCTGTTCGGCTTTTCTTTGTGAACACCGAAAAAAGCATCAGGGGCTACTGTCTATGCGGTAATATTTCTACTACATTTTGAAACACTTACCTCAAAGCCTGTTAAAAGGCTGGCACAGGCTTCAGTCAATCCGCTCTTGGCGGACTGAACCTTCTGGATCACCGCACTCATGACGGTGCGGTGCTCCTCGTTGATGGAAGCATTGTGAAGCGCTTCTAGCAGGTTGTCCGGCGCCTCTGGATGGGCAGAGGTCACCGGCACAGGCATTTCGCCCCTCTCAGAAGGAGGCCGCCTACCCGAGCCCGGAACCGTCGGAGGGTCCGGCGCGGTGTTCGGCTGAGGGCCGAACTCGGAGCTCTCGGGGGCCCCGTCCCCTCGGCTCCCGGAGTCCGGAAGGTCACCTTGAGGCGCCTCCGGGACTGTCTCCCCTCGATCCGGTGCCTCTTGAGACAATACCTCGACGTCGTCGGCAGCATGAGGGGAGGTGGCGGTCGGGATTGGATCGCTATCCATGTCCGACGAGCCCAGGGAGCCGTCCGATGATACCTCGATATTGGCTTGTGGCGGCCTACGTAATTATGTTCGGCGATTAGGGAAAGCAGTGCGACAAAGGAATCCTATGGGTTACTTTGGTATCCGAATACTTACGATCTCCCCGGGGGCTTGGCACTGGGCAACCACTCATCTTCACCTTTGTCGGCGGCGGTGGAGCTGTCCGGAAGGAGAGTCCTTCCCTTCTTGGACCCTTCGGCCCCCCCAGTTGGGGTGGCCTTCCTTTTTCTGTCTCCTCCAGTCAGTGGGGGAGCATCTTCTTCTTCTTCTTCCTCGTCTTCGGGGGAAGAGTGCGCCGCAGAGTCATCGGACGGTGAGTCCGATGACGCCTGGCGTCGGGAACTCTTTCAAGCTCCCTTGGCCTTCTTTGTCTTCTCCGGCACCTTATAAGGGGTCGGACTCAGCATCTTCGTCAGAAGAGCATCTGCGGGGACTTCGGGCAAAGGAGCCGGACAGTCGATCTGTCCGGCCATCTTCTGCCAGTCCTATCAAAAGTACGGGAGTTTAGATCCGCATAGAGTCAATCTATATAAAAAGGTATCCTGTGAAAGGTAAAGCAGCTTACCGCACTGGCTTGGCGCTTCGCGCTGAATCCGCGATCCTTAGTGATAGGGGGAGGGACCTCGGCACTTTTGAACAGCACCCTCCAGGCGTCTTCATGAGTCGTGTCGAAAAGCCTGTTCAGAGTACGGTGCTGCGCCGGATTGAACTCCCACAAGGTGAACTCCCGTTGTTGGCACGGGAGTATCCGGCGGATCAGCATAACCTGGACTATGTTGACAAGCTTGAGCTTCTTGTCCGCCATGTTTTGAATACATGTTTGGAGTCCGGTCAGCTCTTTCGAACTACCCCAGGACAGGCCCTTCTCTTTCTAGGAGGTGAGCCGCATGGGGATGCCAGATCGGAACTCGGGGGTCGCTACCCATGCGGGGTCGCGCAGCTCGGTGATATAGAACCACCCCGATTGCCACCCCTTTATGGTTTCCACAAAGGAGCCCTCGAGCCATGTTATGTTGGGCATCTTGCCCACCATGGCGCCTCCGCACTCCGCCTGGCGGCCGCCCACCACCTTCGGCTTGACATTGAAGGTCTTCAGCCATAAGCCGAAGTGGGGCTTGATGCGGAGGAAGGCCTCGCACACGACGATAAACACCGAGATGTTGAGGACGAAGTTCGGGGCCAGATCGTGGAAATCCATGCCGTAATAGAACATGAGCCCCCGGACGAAGGGATGGAGAGGGAACCCCAGTCCGCGGAGAAAATGGGTGAGGAATACTACCCTCTCATGGGGCCTGGGGGTGGGGATGAGCTGCCCCTCATCTGGGAGCCGGTGCGCGATGTCGTCGGGCAGGTATCCGGCTCTCCTCAGTTTCTTGATGTCTCCCTCCGTGACGGAGGAGACCATCCACTTGCCTCCCGCTCCGGACATGGTTGGAGAAGGTTGAGGCAGAAGTGTGGGCTTGGGCGCTAGAGCTCGAGTGTGCGGAAACGGATGAGCAAAGGAGGAAGAAGGCATGGATAGAAAGGTGAATCCTTATCCCTTTATATGGGCGAACGAAACTAAGCGTCCCCACTTGCCTGGTAAAACTCGCTTATCCCCCAAGCGCCGCAATTGATGGCGCGGTTGGGTTACCCACGCCCGTATTGATGAGAATCCTGTAATAAGGGGACACGATCTCTGCTTTGACAAGACGTGTCGAAAAAACTGCCTCGCGTTATGTGCAGGGCTGGTTAAAAGAAAAGGTTCGAATAATCACCGGGCCATGACATAACGTCATGCTGCCAAAAAAAGCCAGCAAATTAGATCTGCGAAAATATTATTCTCTCTGCGGTGGAATGTGGAACTTATTTTGCAGGGTCGGACACTATCCTCGTATTCAAATTCTTCTGTGATGTATTCGGAGAAGGAACCCGCCTTGCAATGCCGAAGACAATACTACGCGCCGGACTCATCGTCATTAAAGCCTGGTTCAGGGGCTACTAAGGGAGTCCTGGATTAGGGGGTCTCTGGACAGCTGGACTATCTCCATTGGCCGGACTGTTAGACTATGAAGATACAAGATTGAAGACTTTGTCTCGTGTCCGGATGGGACTCTACTTGGCGTGGAAGGCAAGCTAGGCAATACGGATATGGATATCTCCTCCTTTGTAACCGACCTTGTGTAACCCTAACCCTCTCCGGTGTCTATATAAACCAAAGGGTTTTAGTCCGTAGGACGACAATCACAACATACAATCATACCATAGGCTAGCTTCTAGGGTTTAGCCTCTCTGATCTCGTGGTAGATCTACTCTTGTACTACCCATATCATCAATATTAATCAAGCAGGACGTAGGGTTTCACCTCCATCAAGAGGGCCCGAACGTGGGTAAAACTTCGTGTCCCCTGCCTCCTGTTACCATCCAGCCTAGACGCACAGTTCGGGACCCCCTACCCGAGATCCGCCGGTTTTGACACCGACAGGTGGGGGCGCCTCCACCTGGCTTGGGGGCCAAGCCACCCCCTAGGCCGTCGCCCCTCCCATTAGATGGGATCTCAAGGGGCCGGCACCCCCCAGGGCCCCTATATATAGTGGAGGGGAGGGAGGGCAGCAGCACCCTAAGCCCTGGCGCCTCCCTCCCTCCCGTGACACCTCTTCCTCCCCGCTTGCACTTGGCGAAGCCCTGCCGGGATCCCGCTACTTCCACCACCACGCCGTCGTGCTGCTGGATCTCCATCAACTTCTCCTCCCCCTTGCTGGATCAAGAAGGAGGAGACGTCTCCGCTCCGTACGTGTGTTGAACGTGGAGGTGCCATCCGTTCGGCGCTAGGATCATCGGTGATTTGGATCATGACGAGTACGACTCCATCAACCCCGTTCTCTTGAACGCTTCCTCTTAGTGATCTTCAAGGGTATGAAGATGCACTCCCTCTCTCTCGTTGCTAGATGACTCCATAGATTGATCTTGGTGATGTGTAGAAAATTTTAAATTTCTGCTACGATCCCCAACAGTGGCATCATGAGCTAGGTCTGTGCGTAGATTCTATGCACGAGTAGAACACAAAGTAGTTTAGGGCGATGATTTGTTCAATTTGCATGCCGTTGCTAGTCTTATCTTGATTTGGCGGCATTGTGGGATGAAGTGGCTCGGACAGACCTTACACGTACACTTACGTGAGATAGGTTCCACCGACTAACATGCACTTGATGCATAAGGTGGCTGGCGGGTGTCTGTCTCTCCCACTTTAGTCGGATCGGATTCGATGAAAAGGGTCCTTATGAAGGGTAAATAGCAATTTTCATATCACCGTTGTGGTTTTGTGTAGGTAAGAAACGTTCTTGCTAGAAACCCATAGCAGCCACGTAAAACATGCAACAACAATTAGAGGACGTCTAACTTATTTTTGCAGGGTATGCTATGTGATGTGATATGGCCAAAAGGATGTGATGAATGATATATGTGATGTATGAGATTGATCATGTTCTTGTAATAGGAATCACGACTTGCATGTCGATGAGTATGACAACCGGCAGGAGCCATAGGAATTGTCTTAATTTATTTATGACATGTGTGTCAATGAAAACGCCATGTAATTACTTTACTTTATTGCTAATCGTTAGCCATAGTAGTAGAAGTAATAGTTGACGAGGCAACTTCATGAAGACACGATGATGGAGATCATGGTGTCATGCCGGTGACGATGGTGTTCATGTCGCGCCTCGAAGATGGAGATCAAAGGCGCAAGATGATATTGGCCATATCATGTCACTTTATGATTTGCATGTGATGTTTGTCATGTTTACATCTTATTTGCTTAGAACGACGGTAGCATAAATAAGATGATCCCTCGCAATAATTTCAAGAAAGTGTTCCCCCTAACTATGCACCGTTGCTAAGGTCTGTTGTTCCGAAGCACCACGTGATGATCAGGTGTGATAGGTTCTAACGTTCGCATACAACGGGTGTAAGCCAGATTTACACACGCAATACACTTAGGTTAAATTGACAAGCCTAGAATGTACAGACATGGCCTCGGAACACGGAAGACCGAAAGGTCGAACATGAGTCGTATAGTGGATACGATCAACATGAATATGTTCACCGATGATGACTAGTCTGTCTCACGTGATGATCTGACACGGCCTAGTTGACTCGGATCATGTATCACTTAGATGACTAGAGGGATGTCTATCTAAGTGGGAGTTCATTGAATAATTTGATTAGATGAACTTAATTATGATGAACATAGTCAAAAGGTCTTTGCAAATTATGTCGTAGCTCATTCTTTGGTTCTACTATTTTAGATATGTTCCTAGAGAAAATTTAGTTGAGAGTTGATAGTAGCAATTATGCGGACTGGGTCCGTGAACTGAGGATTGTCCTCATTGCTGCACATAAGGGTTATGTCCTTAATGCACCGCTCAGTGTGTTGAAGCTCGAGCGTCGTCTGTAGATGTTGGGAAACATCTGACATACACGTTTTGATGACTATGTGATAGTTCAGTATGTAATACTAACGGTTTATAATTGTGGCACCAAAGACATTTTTGAAACGTCGCAAAACATATGAGATGTTCCAAAGACTGAAATTGGAATTTCAGACTAGTGCCCACGTCAAGAGGTATGAGACCTCTGACAAGTTTCTTAAGCCTGCAAACTAAGGGAGAAAAACTCAATCGTTGAGCATGTGCTCAGATTGTCTGAGTACTGCAATCACTTGAATCGAGTGGGAGTTAATCTTTCAGATGAGATAGTGATGGTTCTCCATAGTCACTGCCACCAAGCTATTGGAGCTTCATGATGAACTATAACATATCAGGGATAGACATGATGATCCTTGAGAACCTCGCGATGTTTGACACCGCGAAAGTAGAAATCAAGTAGGAGCATCAATTGTTGATGGTTAAACCACTAGTTTCAAGAAGGGCAAGGGAAAGAAGGGATACTTCATGAGATGGCAAATCAGTTGCTGCTCTAGTGAAGAAACCCAAGGTTGAACCAAACCCGAGACTAAGTGCTTCTATAATGAGGGGAACATTCACTGAAGCAGAACTACCCTAGATACCTGGTAGATGAGAAGGCTGGCAGGGTCGACAGAAGTAATTTGGATATACGTCATATTATTGTGTGCTTTACTAGTACTCCTAGTAGCACCAGGGTAATAAATACCGGTTCGGTTGCTAAGCATTAGTAACTCGAAATAAAAGGCTGCGGAGACTAGCTAAAGGTGAGATGACGATATGTGTTGGAAGTGTTTACAAGGTTGATGTGATCAAACATTGCACGCTCCCTCTACCATCGGGATTGGTGTTAAACCGAAATAATTGTTATTTGGTGTTTGCGTTGAGCATAGACATGATTGGATTATGTTTATCGCCACACGGTTATTTATTTAAGGAGAATAATGGTTACTCTGTTTATTTGAATAATACCTTCAATGGTCTTGCACCTAAAATGAATGGTTTATTGAATCTCGATCGTAGTGATACACATGTTCATGCCAAAAGATATAAGATAGTAATGATAGTACCACGTACTTGTGGCACTGCCATTTGAGTCATGTTGGTATAAAACGCATGAAGAAGCTCCATGTTGATGGATCTTTGGACTCACTCGTTTTTGAAAAGATTGAGACATGCGGACCATGTCTATTGGTAGATATGCATGAAGAAACTCCATGCAGATGGATCGTTTGGACTCACTTGATTTTGAATCACTTGAGACATGCAAATCATACCACATGGGCAAGATGACTGAAAGGCCTCGTTTTCAGTAAGATGGAACAAGAAAGCAACTTGTTGGAAGTAATACATTTTGATGTGTGCAGTCCAATGAGTGCTGAGGCACGCAGTGGATATCGTTATGTTCTTACTTCACAGATGATTTGAGTAGATGCTGAGTATATTTACTTGATGAAACACAAGTCTGAATTATTGAAAGGTTTAAGTAATTTCAGAGTGAAGTTGAAGATCGTCGTGGCAAGATGATAAAATGTCTATGATATGATCATAGAGATGAATATCTGAGTTATGAGTTTGGCACACAATTAAGACATTGTGGAAATTGTTTCACAACTAATACCGCCTGGACCACCATAGTGTGATGGTGTGTCCAAACATCACAACTGCACCCTATTGGATATGGTGCATACCATGATGTTTCTTATCGAATTACCACTATCGTTTATGGGTTAGGCATTAGAGACAACCGCACTCACTTTAAATAGGGCACCACACAATTCCGTTGAGACGACACCGTATGAACTATGGTTTAGAGAAACCTAAGCTGTCGTTTCTTAAAAGTTTGGGGCTGTGATGCTTACATGAAAAAATTTCAGGCTCATAAAGCTCGAACCCAAAGCGGATAAATGCATCTTCATAGAATACCCAAAAATAGTTGGGTATACCTCCTATTTCAGATCCAGAAGCAAAAGTGATTGTTTCTAGAAATAGGTCCTTTCTCGAGGAAAGGTTTCTCTCGAAAGAATTGAGTGGGAGGATGGTGGAGACTTGATGAGGTTATTAAACCGTCACTTCAACTAGTGTGTAGCAGGGCACAGGAAGTTGTTCCTGTGGCACCTATACCAATTAAAGTGGAAGCTTATGATAGTGATCATGAAACTTCGGATCAAGTCACTACCAAACCTCATAGGTCGACAAGGATGCATACTACTTCAGGGTGGTACGTAATCCTGTCTTGGAAGTCATGTTGCTAGACAACAATGAACCTACGAGCTATGGAGAAGTGATGGTGGGCCCAGATTCCGAAGAATGGCTTGAGGCCATAAAATCCGAGATAGGATCCATGTATAAAAGAAAGTATAGACTTTGAAAGAACCACTTGATGGTCGTAAGGCTATTAGGTGCAGGCGGATTTTAAAAGGAAGACGGACAATGATGGTAAGTGTCACCATTAAGAAAGCTCGACTTGTCGTTAAGATGTTTCCCGACAAGTTCAAGGAGTTGACTACGATGAGACTTTATCACTCGTAGCGATGCTAAGAGTCTGTTGGAATTATGTTAGCAGTTACTGCATTATTTATGAAATCTTGCGGATAGGATGTCAAAACATTGTTTCCTCGACGTTTTTCTTGAGGAAAGGTTGTATGTGATACAACCAGAAGGTTTTGTCAATCCTGAAAGATGCTGACAAGTATGCAAAGCTCCAGCAATCCTTCTAAGGACTGGAATAAGCATCTCGGAGTTGGAATGTACACTTTGATGAGATGATCAAAGATTTTGGGTTTATACAAAGTTTATGAGAAACTTGTATTTCCAAAGAAGTGAGTGGGAGTACTATAGAATTTTTGATGAGTATATGTTGTTAAAATATTGTTGATCAGGAATGATGTAGAATTTTTGGAAAGCATGCAGGGTTATTTGAAAAGTGTTTTCAATGGAAAACCTGGATTAAGCTACTTGAACATTGAGAATCAATATCTATAAGGATAGATCAAAAACGCTTAATATTACTTTCAAATGAATACATACTGTCACAAGATTTTGAAGGAGTTCAAAATAGATCAGCAAAGAAGGAGTTCTTGGCTGTGTTACAAGGTGTGAGTATTGAGTAAGACTCAAGGCCTGACCACGGCAGAAGAGAGAGAAAGGACGAAGGTCGTCCCCTATGCTTTAGACGTAGGCTCTATAGTATGATATGCTGTGTACCGCACCTGAAGTGTGCCTTGCCATGAGATAGCCAAAGGGGTGATCCAGGAATGGATCACATGACAGTGGTCAAACTTATCCTTAGTAACTAGTGGACTAAGGATTTTTTTTCTCGATTATGGAGGTGGTAAAAGAGTACATCGTAAAAGGTTACATTGATGCAAACTTTGACACTAATCCGGATGACTGTGAGTAGTAAACCGGATTCGTATAGTAGAACAGTTATATGGAATAGCTCCAAGTAGCGCGTGGTAGCTGCATCTACAAGATGACATAGAGATTTGTAAAGCACACATGGATCTGAAAGGTTCAGACTCATTGACTAATAAACCTCTCTCACAAGCAAGATATGAACAAACTCCATGGGTGTTGTATTCATTGCAATCGCATAGTGATGTGAACTAGATTATTGACTCTAGTGCAAGTGGGAGACTGTTGGAAATATGCCCTAGAGGCAATAATAAAATGGTTATTATTGTATTTCCTTGTTAATGATAATTGTCTATTGTTCATGCTATAATTGTATTAACCGGAAACCGTAATACATGTGTGAATACATAGACCACAACATATCCCTAGTAAGCCTCTAGTTGACTAGCTCATTGATCAATAGATGGTCATGGTTTCCTGTCCATGGACATTGGATGTCATTGATAATGGGATCACATCATTAGGAGAATGATGTGATGGACAAGACCCAATCCTAAGCCTAGCACAAGATCGTATAGTTCGTCTGCTAAAGCTTTTCTAATGTCAAGTATCATTTCCTTAGACCATGAGATTGTGCAACTCCCGGATACCGTAGGAATGCTTTGGGTGTACCAAACGTCACAACATAACTGGGTGGCTATAAAGGTGCATTACGGGTATCTCCAAAAGTGTCTGTTGGGTTGGCACGAATCAAGACTGGGATTTGTCACTCCGTGTAAACGGAGAGGTATCTCTGGGCCCACTTGGTAGGACATCATCATAATGTGCACAATGCGACCAAGGAGTTGATCACGGGATGATGTGTTACGGAATGAGTAAAGAGACTTGCCGGTAACTAGATTGAACAAGGTATTGGGATACCGACGATCGAATCTCGGGCAAGTACTATACCGGTAGACAAAGGGAATTGTATACGGGATTGATTGAATCCTCGACATCATGGTTCATCCGATGAGATCATCGTGGAGCATGTGGGAGCCAACATGGGTATCCAGATCCCGTTGTTGGTTATTGGCCGGAGAGTTGTCTCTGTCATGTCTACGTGTCTCCCGAACCCGTAGGGTCTACACACTAAAGGCTCGGTGACGCTAGAGTTGTAGAGATATTAGTATGCGGTTAACCGAAAGATGTTCGGAGTCCCGGATGAGATCCCGGACGTCACGAGGAGTTCCAGAATGGTCATATATATATATATATATATATATATATGAAGTCCAGTTTCGGCCACCGGGAGAGTTTCGGGGTCACCTGTATTGTACCGGGACCACCGGAAGGGTCCCAGGGGTCCACCGGGTGGGGCCACCTGTCCCAGAGGGCCCCATGGGCTAAAGTGACATGGGAACCAGCCCCTAGTGGGCTGGTGTGCCACCCTTGGGCCTCCCTTGCACCTAGGGTTGGAAACCCTAAACGGGTGGGGGCGCCTCCACCTGGCTTGGGGGTCAAGCCACCCCCTAGGCCGCCGCCCCTCCCATTAGATGGGATCTCAAGGGGTCGGCGCCCCCCCCAGGGCCCCTATATATAGTGGAGGGGAGGGAGGGCAGCATCACCCTAAGCCCTGGCGCCTCGCTCCCTCCCGTGACACCTCTTCCTCCCCGCTTGCGCTTGGCGAAGCCCTGTCGGGATACCGCTACTTCCACCACCATGCCGTCGTGCTGCTAGATCTCCATCAACTTCTCCTCCCCCTTGCTAGATCAAGAAGGAGGAGACGTCTCCTCTCCGTACGTGTGTTGAACGCGGAGGTGCCGTCCGTTCGGTGCTAGGATCATCGGTGATTTGGATCACGACGAGTACGACTCCATCAACCCCGTTATCTTGAACGCTTCCGCTTAGCGATCTTCAAGGGTATGAAGATGCACTCCCTCTCTCTCGTTGCTAGATGACTCCATAGATTGATCTTGGTGATGCGTAGAAAATTTTAAATTTCTGCTACGATCCCCAACAGAGTCATTGTGGATCGCCGGTGAACGAAGTTTGTGAAGGTTTGGCAGTCTACCTTGAAGACTTACCAGAGTGATTGGGCGAGGCCCGTGTGTCCTTAGCTCAGGGGGAATAAGGTGAAGACGCGGTCTTCTGAGTTGAATCTCAGCCTCCCTAACCAGAAGTACAGTTGTCACAGCAACTGGAACTGGTCTACCAAATCCTTGTCTTCATCAAGATACTGTTTCTATCCTTCACTTTCCTTTACTTTATAGTTTGTCTTCGTGAAGTCATTACATGCATGTATGATCTGATTGACTTCACTAAGTGAAGACTCTTTACTTTTTGGCTTCATACTATCTTCCATCCTGATCCATACTACCTAGCTCCTAATAGTCTTTGTGTTTTCACTTCATTGCTTATTTGACTATGGCTTGTCTAGTGTAGTCTTCCTTCCACTACATATCAATAGGTTCATTTCTATCGTTTGTCTTCAAGTCCCCCATGTTTTGAAGACTTCAATAAAAATCGCCTATTCACCCCCTCTAGTCGATAACTAGCACTTTCAAGTACTCCCTAGAAAACTGCCAATATAAGCTACTAGTATTTGGTTAGAGGATTTGCTGCCGGGAAAGATCCGTCCACAGAGAGTGCCACACATCCCACTGGTGGTGGTGGATGCCAATGCGTTCATGGAGCATGGTTGGTGTCGGTAATGTTCACTTGGCACACCTCGCACTTTGCATAGTCGGTTCCATCCGTACATTTGTGCAGTTCCACCAAAATGCAGCTGAATGACCCTGTTTGCACAGATAATGAAAAAGCATGATTACATTATAGTGGCGCTAGTTGATGAAACATACACTAATAAGTGGAAGAAAATATTGCGATAGTATCATAGTATGCCATGCTGCGAGGGCGAGATGGGCCCTGCGATGCCTCATACTGGAAATCGACCCAAGTCTCCCTGATACACCTTGTGCCAGTGATGAACATTAGTGTACAGCGGTAGTACAAGGAGGGGCCTTGAGACATTCCAATCTCCATTTTTGTGTGGATCAACTAAAATTAAGCACCCCAGTTTGCAGACACGCTTAAACATTAACAATGGGACTAGTTGATGAAACATATACTAACAAAGAGAAGCACTTTCTTTATCTACATTGGAAATGAAATGATAGAGAGGACAGTCATTCTATTTTAACTATATTATTACTTCATTTTATCAGTGGCACTAGGGTCGAGCAGGTGGCAAACGAGGTGTACCGTGCATCACAAGGATGGAGGCCGGGGTGCTTAGACTGGGATGCTGAAGCTGGACTCTTTCAGCTCCTATCTTTCCCCCCCCCCCCCCCGATGTTTCTGTGGTAGCATTTGGGTTGTAATCCAAACTTGGTCGAGCTAGTGCTGCGTCCCCCTACCTGCCTAGCTTATGTGGCGAACTTGTCTCCTGCTAGTACTCAGTCCGGTCTAGTAGTAGTTGCATAACTGCCCATTTACACTGAGATGTTATCGAATAATGGTTCTATATGGTAAGGTTTCTTTAATGAAATCGGAGGAAACCCCCTCTTTCGATATATAAAAAAATCAATGGCACTAGCGGTGCCAAAACATTGCCTCAAATTAATAGTGCCACTAGATTAAGGTTCAAAATAATAACATTACTGCTTTATCATGGCAGTGCCAAAACAGTAGCACAAGAGCAAACTCAACATGCAGGATCTTTGGCAAATGGTCAGATCAAAAAGCAACATGCCTCGTGATGGGAACCATATCTGCATTCAAAACCATCGTAGAAGGGATGACCAGTCACCAACATGGATGATTCAATTCATGGGACCTTTTGGTGCAGTTCAACTAAAATGAAGCAATGTCCCATGAGCTAGCAGTTTCTTCTTCATTTTTTAAGAAAAGGGCTCCAACCCCGGTTCCATTTCCATCAAAAACGAAACCCATAGAGCTTCTTCTTCATTAGTTGCAATAAAATTGAGCAACATCAAGGTTGGTTGTGAAGCTCCTGGAATGTTCAACTATAATTTGGATATCATTTGTGCCGTTCAACTAAGATAAAGCGTGAAATGTATATCTCTGTTTGCACACAAAAGGTGGAAAGCAGGGTGACTAACAAGTGATGAAACATACATCAAATGAAAAGAAGCATGTTCCTTATTTGAGTGGAAATCCTACAAGGACAGTAGCAATTTCTAAAGCAGCAGAATTGCTAGATATTAGTGTGGGCATTTGGATTAACTATGACAACCGTAAAATACGACATTACTTTAATGGTGCCATTGCTTCATTTTCCCACAACATTACATTAACAGCTGCTACTGTGACGCCCGGATAATCAAGCTACAGTAAACCTCTGCTAATGATGCCACATCACCTTGATTTTTGTTGTTAACCTCGCATTAGATCAAAACATTTCAAAATCAAACTTCAATTTTTGACAAACAATAAAAGTTTTCAAATAACAAAACTAGAATGTTCGGCTTGTGGCAAATAATCCATACTAAATAATGGTGAAGAAACCACACTTCTGTAAAGTATCTCAATGCACTATAGTAATTCAAACAGCGGCAAAACTATTAATTAAATGCTCCTAAATTATTAAACAGATACAAGCTGCTTTATTTAACGTGCGAGAATAATTGTGGCAGTGTCATAATTACTATTACTAAATTAAGTATAACTTTTGTATTTTATAACACAAAATTAAACAGATAAATAAAAAATAAAAGAAAAATAACAATTAAAAGCCTCCTCCCCTGGGTCAAGTGGCCCAGCTGCGCTTCCATAGGCCGGCCCACTCCCCACGTCACCCCCTCCTCTATTCACAAAGGGGGTCGTGGGCAGAGCCGATGCCCGCCACGGCACCTGTCGACGCCGTGGTGGCCATCCGGCCGGCGACCCTGACCTACAAGACCCCCGGCGCCCTCCCTAACCCTAGCCAGAACCCCCACTCCCCCTCCTCGCGCCCCCATCTCCCTCCCCTCGTCTTCCCCATGGTGAACCGATGCCGCTACCCCCGCCCCGTGGCCTCGTCGTCGCCTCCCCGCAACCCGTTGTCGAGCGCTATCGCCATGAACCACCTCTCTTGTGCAGCCATTGCCCGCCTTGGCTCCTATTCTCGTCTCCAGCTGCTCCTCCATGGTCGCCCTCGTCGCATACACCAGCAGATCGATGTGAGGGGGCCTCGTAGATGTTGTCCATGCATCGTCTTCAACCTCGCACCCGAGGACGCCGTCGTCAAATTCGTCCCCGACGGACCCTCCCCGACCTCGGCTTCGCCTCCGTTAGACTCGCTATGAGCACATCATTCGATTCCCCCACTTATCCCCCTCCCTTTGCCTGTAGTCGACGTTTCTTCGTGCGTCCGAGCTCTCTGCGAGCTTGCGGCCGACCAATGCTCTCTACTGTGCCAAGGCCGCACCGTAGCGCTCGTGTCCCCTGCCGGCTTCGCCCAGTCCACGCCCATGTCATTGCCGCCTGTAGTTTCTCTCTTGCACACGCGCACCCCGCCACGCCCCGCAACTATTTCTGCTCCTCCACCACCACAATCGCCCGCCTGCAGCGCCACCGCTGCCGTCTCGCGCGCTCGCTGGTGCCGCATCCGGGGCTCCGCCCGACTGCAGCCACTCGCGCCCGCAACCGCCCTCCTCTGCCCGGCCGTTCCCTTGCGCCACCGCTGCTTGTCACCCCCTGCGCCACTGCTTCACTTCGCCCCTGCTCACGCAGCTGTCGCGCCGCACCTTGCCTATCGCCGCTCGCCATTCCTCGCTCGCCGCTGCAGCAGTCGCCCACCACCCCGCGCTCCGCCTCAGACCCGCGACCACGCCTCGCCTCCGGCTGGCCTCGCCTGGCCTCCCTGTTGCTGGCGCCACCCCGCCCCCTCTGGCCCCAGCCTGCACCCCACCGGCGCCCCGCCATGGCCTCGGTCGCGGGCGCCCACACCCACTGCCCGTTAACCGCCTCGCTGAGTTGGCCTTGTGCCACTGCCAGCGGGCCTAGAGCCCTAGCCTTTAAAAAAGATTGAAAAAGATAATTAATTAATTAGCTAATTAATTATCTTTAGTAAAAATGGTTTAATTAAACTAATTACTTAGTTAGCCTAACTTAATCTCTAATTAGCTAAATGTTAGTATGACAGGGGGCCCCACCCCCTGTTGACCAGTCAAGCGTTGACTGGTCAACTAGGACCCCCTGGCCCACCTGTCAGCCACTGGGTGCACTTTTGTGTACCCTGTGTTGGGTGTCCCTAGCAATTTAACCTTTATTTTCGAATTAAAATAAAATCTAGAATATTGCTAAATCTTTGAAAATTCATAGAAAATTAATTGTAACTCGGATGAAAAGGTTTTATACATGAAAGTTGCTCAGAACGACAAGACGAATCAAGATACGCGGCACGTTCGTCTGCCACGCATCCTAGCATAGCAAACCCAACTTTCCCCCTCCGATTCATCTGTCCGAAAATGCGAAACACCGGGGATATTTTCCCGGATGTTTCCCCCCTACACCGGTATCACCTCATACCGCGTCAGGGCACCCCTAGCACCGCTACTTGTTTTGTCATGCATCGTTATGCATCTGTTTGCATTACATTCATTGTTTCTTCCCCCACTTCTCTCGCTAGACACCGAGACTAACGCCGCTGCTAGTGCCCCGATCGACTACGCTGTTGGCGGCCCATTTTTCTTGCCAGAGCAACCAGGCAAGCCCCCCTTGATCACCAGATACCGCCTATTCTCTTTCTACTGCTTGCATTACAGTAGTGTAGCATGTTACTGCTTTCTGATACGTCTCCAACGTATCTATAATTTTTTATTGCTCCATGCTATATTATCTACTGTTTTGGACACTATTGGGCTTTATTATCCACTTTTATATTATTTTTGGGACTAACCTATTAACCAGAGGCCCAGCCCAGAATTGCTGTTTTTTGCCTGTTTTAGGGTTTCGAAGAAAAGGAATATCAAACGGAGTCCAAACGGAATGAAACCTTCGGGAACGTGATTTTCTCACCGAATACAACTCAGGAGACTTGGACCCTACGTCAAGCCAACTAACAGGAGGCCACAAGGTAGGGGGCGCGCCTGCCCCCCCCCCCCAGGCGCGCCCTCCACCCTCGTGGGCCCCCTATTGCTCCACCGACGTACTTCTTCCTCCTATATATACCCACGTACCCCCAAACGATCAGATACGGAGCCAAAACCCTAATTCCACCGCTGTAACTTTCTGTATCCACGAGATCCCATCTTGGGGCCTGTTCCGGAGCTCTGCCAGAGGGGGCATCGATCACGGAGGGCTTGTACATCAACACCATAGCCTCCCCGATGAAGTGTGAGTAGTTTACTTCAGACCTACGGGTCCATAGTTAGTAGCTAGATGGCTTCTTCTCTCTTTTTGGATCTCAATACAATGTTCTCCCCCTCTCTTGTGGAGATCTATTCGATGTAATCTTCTTTTTGTGGTGTGTTTGTTGAGACCGATGAATTGTGGGTTTATGATCAAGTCTATCTATGAATAATATTTGAATCTTCTCTGAATTCTTTTATGTATGATTGGTTATCTTTGCAAGTCTCTTCAAATTATCAGTTTGGTTTGGCCTACTAGATTGATCTTTCTTGCAATGGGAGAAGTGCTTAGCTTTGGGTTCAATCTTGCGGTGTCCTTTCCCGGTGACAGTAAGGGCAGCAAGGCACGTATTGTATTGTTGCCATCGAGGATAACAAGATGGGGTTTTCTTCATATTGCATGAGTCTATCCCTCTACATCATGTCATCTTGCTTAAGGCGTTACTTTGTTTTTAACTTAATACTCTAGATGCATGCTGGATAGCGGTCGATGAGTGGAGTAATAGTAGTAGATGCAGGCAGGAGTCGGTCTACTTGTCTCAGACGTGATGCCTATATACATGATCATACCTAGATATTCTCATAACTATGCTCAATTCTGTCAATTGCTCAACAGTAATTTGTTCACCCACCGTAGAATACTTATGCTCTCGAGAGAAGCCACGAGTGAAACCTATGGCCCCCGGGTCTATCTTTATCATATCAATCTTCTACTACTTAGTTATTTACTTTACCTTTATTTTACTTTGCATCTTTATCATAAAAATACCAAAAATATTATCTTATTAGATCTCACTCTCGTAAGTGGCCTTATAGGGATTGACAACCCCTATTTGCGTTGGTTGCGAGGATTTATTTGTTTTGTGCAGGTACGAGGGACTCGCACGTAGCCTCCTACTGGATTGATACCTTGGTTCTCAAAAACTGAGGGAAATACTTACGCTACTTTGCTGCATCATCCCTTCCTCTTCGGGGAAAACCAACGCAGTGCTAAAAGAGGTAGCAAGAAGGATTTCTGGTGCCATTGCCGGGGAGGTCTATGCAAAAGTCAACATACCAAGTACCCATCACATACCCTTATCTCCCGCATTACATTATTTGCCATTTGCCTCTCGTTTTCCTCTCCCCCACTTCACCTTTGCCGTTTTATTCACCCTCTTTCCGTTTGCTTTAATGTCTTACTTGGCTCGTTTGCTCGTTTGGTTGGAATAGTTATTTATTTATTGCTAAATAGAGAACCTAAGATCTATGGATCCTCATCCGCTTGCTAATCTCTTTAAGAGATCCAATTATGTTGAACCAATTGCTAGTGAGTTTTGTGCACTAGATTATCTTTATTAAGTTTTTCTTAAAATTCGTGAATCTGAAAATTGCGATGAAGTATTTTATGAAGTGATTCACGATAGATCTTTGAATAAAAAGCATGATTGCAATGATGTTATTATAAATTCTATTAATATCAATTGTGCTAATAATATGCAAAACCCTAAGCTTGGGGATGCTAGTTTTGATATGTCCTCTACTTGTTGTAATGATCATGATTGGGGTCATTCTTCTTTTGATCTTGAAAATTTATTTAAGTCCCATGATGATTATGAGATAGATAATAGTGTTTGCAATAATACTGAAAGTGGGTTTGGAAGAGTGTCAACTTTAGATCCCACTATTTTGGAAGAGTGTCAATTTTGCATGCATGTGGATCATGTTGAAAATATTTTATGTGATAGCTATTTTGTTGAATGTGCTTATGATCCCACATATAATTATTATGAGAGAGGAAAATATGGTGGTAGAAATTTTCATGTTACTAAATTACCTCTCGTTATGTTGAGATTGCTATTGTTTCTTTCCGCTTCCTTGCATTTGCTAGTTTTTGCTTGCCTTGATAATTTGTTTGCCTATAAGATGCCTATGCATAGGAAGTATGTTAGACTTAGATGTGATTGTCACATGTTTTATGATGCTCTCTTTGTGCTTCAATTCTTGTCTTTCTTGTGAGCATCGTTAAAATCGTTTGCCTGGCTTTAAGGCTTTAAAGAAAAAAGCTTGATGGGAGACAACCCAAAATTTTTCCTTACTGTTATTTAATAAATAAATTATTTAGCCTCTGTTTTGGTTGTGTTTTTTGTGTTTAATTAGTGTTTGTGCCAAGTAGAACCGTTGGGAAGACTTGGGGAAAGTCTTGTTGAACTTGCTGTAAAAAACAGAAACTTTAGCGCACACGAGAACTGTTGTCATTTTTATTTGGAAAGTGATATTTAGTTAATTATTTTTGCAGATGATTAATAGATAAATTCCTCACGTCCATAAATTTATTTTAGAATTTTTGGGGTTCCATATCTTGCGCTGGCTACAGATTACTACAGACTGTTCTGTTTTTGACAGATTCTGTTTTGCGTGTGTTGTTTGCTTATTTTGATGAATCTATGGCTAGTATAATAGTTTATAAACCATAGAGAAGTTCTAATACAGTAGGTATAACACCCATATAAACAAATAATGAGTTCATTACAGTACCTTGAAGTGGTCTTTTGTTTTCTTTCACTAACGGAGCTCACGAGAGTTTCTACTTTAAGTTTTGTGTTGTGACGTTTTCAAGTTTTGGGTACAGATTTGATGGATTATGGACAAGGAGTGGCAAGAGCCTAAGCTTGGGGATTCCCATGGCACCCCCAAGAAGATCTAAGGACACCTAAAAGCCAAAGCTTGGGGATGCCCCGGAAGGCATCCCCTCTTTTGTCTACTTCTATCAGTAACTTTACTTGGAGCTATATTTTTATTTACCACATGATATGTGTTTCTCTTGGAGCGTCTTGTATGATTTGAGTCTTTGCTTATTAGTTTACCACAATCATCCTTACTGTACACACATTTTGAGAGAGCCATACATGATTTGGAATTTGTTAGAATACTCTATGTGCTTCGCTTATATCTTTTGAGTATATAATTTTGTTCTAGTGCTTCACTTATATCTTTTAGAGCACGGTGGTGGATTTGTTTTATAGAAACTATTGATCTCTCATTCTTCATTAGATTATTTTGAGAGTCTTAATAGCATGGTAATTTTCTTAAAATCCTAATATGCTTGGTATGCAATATTAATAATAAAACTCTCGTATGAGTGTGTTGAATACTATGAGAAGTTTGGTACTTGATAATTGCTTTGAGATATGGAAATGGTGATTGAGGGAGTCCTGGATTAGGGGGTATCCGGACAGCCGGACTATATCCTTTGGCCGGACTGTTGGACTATGAAGATACAAGATTGAAGACTTCGTACCGTGTCCGGATGGGACTCTCCTTGGCGTGGAAGGCAAGCTTGGCAATACGGATATGTAGATCTCCTTCCTTGTAACTGACTCTGTGTAACCCTAGCCCCCTCCGGTGTCTATATAAACCAGAGGGTTTAGTCCGTAGGACCAAGAACAACAATCATACCATAGGCTAGCTTCTAGGGTTTAGCCTCTCTGATCTCGTGGTAGATCAACTCTTGTACAACTCATATTATCAAGAACAATCAAGCAGGACGTAGGGCATTACCTCCATCAAGAGGGCCCGAACCTGGGTAAACATCGTGTCCCCAGCCTCATGTTACCATCTGCCTTAGACGCACAGTTCGGGACCCCCTACCCGAGATCCGCCGGTTTTGACACCGACATTGGTGCTTTCATTGAGAGTTCCTCTGTGTCGTATTCGTTAGGCTGGATGGCCCCTTCAATCATCGATAGAGATGTAGTCCAGGGTGAGACTTTCCTCCCTGGACAGATCTTTGTATTCGGCGGCTCCACACTGCGGGCCAACTCGCTTGGCGATCTGGAGCAGATCAAGAGTTATGCCCCTGGCCACCAGGTCAGGTTTGGAAGCATAAACCACACGGCCGACATCCACGGAGACTTGATCTTCGGCAGATTCGAGCCCTTGCCGAGTGCGCCACACGGTCACGATGAGCATGATTTAGCTCTACCATCGGACAGTGTTCGGGAGATCGCACTGGCAACCGTTCCGACCCTCAATTCGGAGCCCATTGCGCCATCCAAGGACGGGTGGATAGACCCTGTCACGGAGGCCGCATCTTCAGTGGTGATCGAGCCAAATACCGACCTGGCCCTTCACGGGAGCCGTGACGCCGAACTGCCGGACTCTTCCCCGGCCACGGACTCCGAACCGCCTGCGCCCGTGCCTATCGAATCCGAGTGGGCGCTGATCATGGAGTTCACCTCCGAGGATATCTTTCAGCACTCGCCCTTCGGCGACATACTGAATTCATTAAAGTCTCTCTCCTTGTCAGGAGAGTCCTGGCCGAACTATGTCCGGAAGGATTGGGATGCGGATGACGAAGAAATTTGCCGCCCACCCACCACCCACTTAGTAGCCACTGTCGACGATTTGACCGACATACTCGACTTCGACTCCGAAGACATCAGCGGTATGGACGACGATGCAGGAGACAAACAGGAGCCACTGCCCACAGGGCACTGGACGCCCACTTCATCATATGATGTATACATGGTGGACACACCCAAAGAAAATGACGACGAGGAACGGAAGGACGCAGCGAAGGATCGATCCCTCGAGAAGCAGTCAAAGCGGCAGTGTAAGCGCCGCTCCAAATCCCGCCTCGGCAGAAACAGCGATCATATAGACCCAGCGATAGAGCAGGGTGAGCCAGCGGACGACGAACATGGCATTGAACCACCGTCCGACCACGGCAACACGGAGAATCAAACCGAACAACCCGTCTCCGGTGAAGATAGCAGTCCGGATGACATCACACCGGACAGGCACCCAGAGCAACAGAATCCCCATCAAAGGCTTGTTGCCACTGCGAAGAGTCTGAAAAAGCAGAAGCAAAGGCTCAGGGCTGCACAAGACATACTCAGAATTAGATGGAGTAAAGTACTCAACACCACAGCAAAGTACGGCGGCAGTCGCCACACAAAGAGCTACCCGAAGCGAAAGCTGCTACCTGAATTCGATGATGAGGCCTTAGAGCCCCCGCAATCAAAAAACAAAATAGCCATCCGGTCAGAATACGACCTCGTGGCCAACATAGAGCGGCAAACGACTCCGCACACAAGCCAGTAAGCGAACCACGTGAGGACGCGCATCAAAAGGACGGCGCAACCAGATCCATCTACGGGCCAAGCAAGTGCACTCCAGCAAGCAATGCAACACAACAAAAGTCCGAACACCACGGTACACCCAAATACAGGGGTGCCGCGCACCCCCTATGTTTCACCGATGAGGTGCTGGACCATGGATTTCCAGAGGGATTCAAACCCGTAAACATAGAGGCGTACGACGGAACGACAGATCTTGGGGTCTGGATTGAGGACTACATCCTCCATATCCACATGGCTCGAGGAGACGATCTCCATGCCATCAAGTACTTACCCCTCAAGCTCAAAGGACCAGCTCAGCACTGGCTTAAAAGCCTCCCCGAAAACTCCATTGGAAGCTGGGAAGAGCTCGAGGACACTTTTTGGGCAAATTTTCATGGGACCTATGTCCGACCACCGGATGCAGACGATTTAAGTCACATAACTCAACAACCTGGAGAGTCAGCCCGAAAGCTTTGGAACAGGTTTCTGACTAAAAAGAACAAAATAGTCGACTGTCCGGATGCCGAAGCCTTAGCAGCTTTCAAGCACGGTGTTCGAGACGAATGGCTTGCCAGACACCTCGGCCAAGAAAAGCCGATAACAATGGCAGCATTAACAAGCCTCATGACCCGCTTTTGCGCGGGCGAGGACAGCTGGCTAGCCCGATGTAGCACCAGTGACCCAATTACATTCGAAGGCAGGGACGGAAATGGGAAGCCACGACGCAGCAAAAACAATCGCTGGAATAAAGAAGACAGCCCGAAGAGCACGGCGGTAAACGCCGGATTCAGAAGCTCTCGGCCAGGTCAGCAAAAGATGCCCTCCAAAGGCAACAGAGATGAATTGTCTAGCCTAAACAAGATTCTGGACAAAATATGTCAGATCCACAGCACCCCCGATAAACCTGCAAATCATACCCATAGAGAATGCTGGGTCTTCAAGCACTCCGGCAAGCTCAACACCGAACACAAGGGGCAGGATACACCAAGCGAAGACGAGGACGAGCCTCGCAAGCAAAGCACTGGGGAACAGAAGAAATTCCCACCAGAAGTCAAAACAGTAAACATGTTACACGTGATGAAGGGGAGAAACAAAGCGGCACTCCTAGAGACACATGCCCCAGGGCCTATCATCACAGAGTTCTGCCACTGGTCATCCCAACCGATCACCTTTGACCATCGGGATTACTCGGCAAGTATCCGGCATACAGGATGGGCTGCCTTGGTGTTACACCCAATAATTGACGGATACCACTTCACACGAGTCCTGATGGGTGGCGGCAGTAGTTTAAACCTGATATATCAGGACACAGTCCGCAAAATGGGGATATACCCAACAAAAATCAGCCATAGCAATACTACCTTTAAAGGAGTAACGCCAGGCCCAGAAGCCCATTGCACAGGCTCCCTGCTACTAGAGGTTATATTCGGCTTTCCCGATAACTTCCATAGCGAAAAGTTAACCTTCCACATCGCTCCGTTCCAAAGAGGCTATCAAGCACTACTCGGACGCGAAGCTTTCGCTCGCTTTAACGCAATACCACATTACGCTTCCCTCATGCTTAAGATGCCCGATCCACGTGGCATCATTACAGTAAATGGAAATATTGAGCGCTCCTTGCACGCGGAAGACCCACTAAATGGCCTCACCAACTAGAGCATCTGACAGGTCATTAAGACCACGGATGCGGTTAGACGAGTCCGGTGTAGCTATATATAATTGATACAGGTTTGATGGATATACCCCTATAACAATACAAGGGGCTCAATGCGTGTAAAAAAGTGACAATTAGGCTCAACTTTACTCCTCTTGAACTGTACATGGTTTATTTAGTATAACCTACCTTTTGCACGACAACTTTTCAGCTAAGTTCCTCTCTTTTACAAATGACCATCGCGCTACACCCATCCAGGATACGGCACAACGGAGACACGGGCGCAGACGTGCAGCAAGGACCCGTTCCAAGGATCCTTTTTAGATTAAGACCCTGCGTAAACCTTTTTTACTGTCTCTTGTTGATACACATCCCCCGGATTCTCAGTACAATTGAGAAGGATGCTGACGTATTGGCATGTGGCCACGTCAGAATATTGCACGTACCTGGACACCAGGGGCTTATTACAAAGGGCACTGTTTGGCCCAGTTTACATCATAAAGACCGAATACCTTAGGGAGTATTCGGCGTCGCGAGTTTGGCCTTATATGCATCAGCTCCGAATTATGTCTTTGGTCAAATGTTGGGTTTGTCCGGCTCCTGTGTTTTGCTGCCTTACGTTCCACTCTATCGGCTAAGGCGGCACCAGGAGAACTACTGCGATTGTGCCCTGGTTCATCCGAACGAGCACCTCAGTAGAGAAAGCCGAAAACTGACTGTCATGATATAGCCTGAGACTAGTCAACCACTCTATGACCTAGCGGAATCTTCGAGATTCCTCCGCCTTAATGAAGGGCCGTTTCCCGGCCAGGCATGTACGCACCCCGAATTCGGATGAGCGCGGAGCTACCAGGGGCTATATAGTAGCCCCACTGTCAAACTCCTCTGGCTAAGTGAAAGTGTTAAAGCATTATAGTTCGATTGCCTAGTTCGCTGCGCTATCAACTCCTTAATGGACCAAGACGTTGGATCAAGTGTGAACATGTGTCTTCTGCGAGCACCCCCGCATTATGTGCGTGGGGGCTGAAGCCGACAACTGCCATCTTTCAGGTTATATACATATATACATAAACGGCCGCATAGGAGGTATTATAATTCTTTCAGGCACAAGTATAAAATAGCCTTTACAATTCAGTAAAACATTGGTTTCAATGGGAATACATGTCATTAGAACATAATATTCTTCAAGCACTGTGCTTCTATTGAACGAGCACCCTCAAGAACTTCTCGAAAGTAGTGCTCGGCTGGTACTCGGCTCTCGTCTGAATCTTGGGCTGCAATGGCGGTGGCCTCCATCTCCGCCCAGTATGTCTTCACACGGGCAAGGGCCATCCGCGCACCCTCTACGCACGCCGACCTCTTCATCGCGTTGATGTGCGGCACTGCACTAAGGAACTGCTGCACCAAACTAAAATAACTGTTCGGCTTTGGCCTTTCCGGCCACAGATGATCCACAACAGACCTCATGGCGAGTCCGGACAACCTATTCAGCTCGGCCCATTCGGCCAACCGATCAGTCAATGGAAGCGGACGCTCTGGAACGTTAAATTGTGACCAGAACAGCTTTTCCACTTCACGATCTTTTTGATCTCGGAAGTATTCAGACGCATCGACAGCACTCGCCGCTAAGTCTAGATATGCGTTCGCAGAACTCCACAGCCGGTCCAAAGGGGCGTACCTAGGATCTCCGAACTTCATCCGCAGCATAAAGGGCTTCCCAGCCACGATATCCCCGGCTTGACGCAGCTCCTCCTTCATCGCTCTCATTGCAGAGCGGGTGTCTTTGGTCGCCATCGTGGCCTTCTCCAGGTCTGTCCTCTTCGCTCGATCTTCCTTTTCAAGAAGCTCGTAATGGCCAGCGGCATTCTTCAATTCCAGAGCCATCTTGGCTATCTCCTCCTTCCCTTGGCAGTGAGCAGCATGTTCGGCCTTTAGGGTAGCCGCATCGCTTTTCCTGGCTTGTTCTTTGGCTCGGGCAAGTTCCGCCCGAAGGTTCTCCATGGCCACAGCTCCATCTGCATTCACACGCATGTTATAGATACTGGCATCATGCTCCTCTTCCATGTGTCACCGGAGAAATCACACACCCTGTGCCTCGTCAAGACCCTTGTTGACAAGTACGATGTCAGCATCTGCCACGTCAAGCTGCCGCTTTAGCTCAGCAAACTCATCAGTCCGGCTGGCCACCGGACCCTCCACCACCTGCATATTAAGGCGGCACAATTATTCCTGGGACTATGATCCTCTGTGCGCCGTCGTCTTCAACATCACCCAGAGTCTCAGGGGCTACTATCTACACAGGGCACATCTAAAAATGTGTGGTACTGTCAAAAATGTACATCATTTCGCGTACCTCAAAACCCGTCAGTAGACTCATAAAGGCTTCATGCAACCCGCTTTCGGCGGACGAAGTCCTTTCAATCACCGTATCCATCAACGTGCGGTGCTCTTCTAAGATAGCCGCTCGCTCTAGCAGATCCCTCAGTACGTCCGACCACACACCAAACAGTGTCGGACTCTTTCGATTGCTCTCTTCAAGAGCCGGATACTGAGGACTTCAGGTGGCCATAGGATTGCCTTCTGGCCTTGCCGGATCAGGAGAAACCCTCCACGATGACACCTCGGGGTCGCCCGCCTCATGAGGCGGTATGGCAGGGGGAGGCGTTTCGCTCCCCATCATCTCTGGAAGAAGATCCCCTGAAGACGAGCTTTGCTGAGAAGGGCTAGGATCCGAACTGCAAGATAAATGCTTCGGTTATTTTCCTCAGAAGTAAAGCGAGGTATTTTCATTATTAAGTACCCTTTTACTTACAGCTCGGTGGAGGGATGATCCCCTTGAGGGCATAGTGCAGCCGAGGTAGCCCCGGGGGCAGGACCCTCCGGCAAAGATTTCTTCCCTTTGGAGTCCATTGTCTCCGGGTCCTCGGAGGCGTTCCTCTTCCTTCCCTGGGGAGAGGAAGTTTCAGTCCCTCCTCCCCGGCTAACCTCCTTCGCGGAGGCGCTAGCCTCCTTGTTCGCCCCTTTATCTTCTCCTAAGGGTGCTTGATAAGGCGCGATCTCCAGCATCCTAGTTAGCACGGGATTTGGTGAGGTCTCAGGGATGGGGGTCGGACACCTGATCAACTTTGCCTTCGCTATCCAATCCTGGTCAAAGAGCGGCTTTTTTAGGGCGACGTTGCGATAAATAAACGGACAGTGTATTCGGATGCGGGGCTACTTACATGGGTATCCGGGCAATTGCAGCTCAGACCTGCATCCTCAGTGATGTCTAGACACATTATTTGTGGTCCAAAGAACAATTTGTACATCTCCTCGGGCGTCATGCCGAGGAAGTGTTGGATAGCTCGCGGTCCCTCCGGGTTGAACTCCCACATGCGGAGGGGACGGCGTTTGCAAGGCTGGACTCGATGAACTAGCATAACTTGCACTACCATAACCAGACGGAAATCTCTCTCAAAGAGATCTCGGATACGACTTTGCAGTATTGGCACGTCCTTGGCTGGACCCCAGCTCAGCCCCCTGTTGATCCATGACATCTGTTGTGGTGGGGGGCCTGAGCGAAAGGTGGGGGCAGCTACCCACTTGGCACTTCAGGGAGCTGTGATGTAGAACCACTCCCGCTGCCACAATCCAGAAACCTCTGGGAAGCTACCCTTAGGCCATGGAGCGTCAGCGATTTTGCTTATTGAAGCGCCTCCGCACGCTGCATGCTGCCCCTCGATCATCTTTGACTTCACATCGAAGGTCTTGAGCCACAGGCCGAAGTGAGGGGTAATGCGGAGGAAGGCCTCACATACGAAAATAAATGACGAAATGTGAAGAAGGGAATCCGGGGCCAGATCATGAAAATCGAGCCCATAATAGAACATAAGACCCCTAAACAAAGGGATCCAGAGTGAGGCCTAGTCCTCGGAGGAAGTGGGAGATGAACACGACGCTCTCATTGGGTTCGGGAGTAGGGACGACTTTCCCTCGGGCAGGCAGCCGATGCGAAATTTCGGCGGTCAGATATCTGGACTCTCTCAACTTCTTGATGTCCTCCTCCGTGACGGAGGAAGGCATCCACTGACCTTGAAGGTTGGATCCGGACATAGTTAAAGGTCTGAAGTGCCTAAACCTGAGCTTTGGGTGTTGGAACTCGAGGCGGGAGGCGGATTCGATTAAGATCGAGAGGAAAAAGCCTTGTCCCCTTTATAAAGAGGGTGAATATCAAGCGTCCTCCTCGTGGCCATTTGGGACTTGCCTAAGATCTAGGAGTCCTACCCATAGGCACGGTTGGGTTACCCACGTCCGTATTGATGAGAATCCCGTGATAAAGGGGACACGATCTCTGCTTCGACAAGACGTGCCAAGGAAACCGCCTCGCGAAACACGCTGAGATGGGTTATGAAAAACGATTCGAATAAAGACCTGGCTGTGGTGTGATGTCACACTATGGGGTACGTCAGCAGATTAGATTCGTGGAAATATTATTCTCTCTACGGTGGTATGTGGAACTCGTTTTGCAGAGGCGGACACGATCATCGTGTTCAAAATCTTCTATGAAGTATTTGGAGGAGGAACCCGCCTTGCAATGCCGAAGACAATCTGTGCGCCGGACTCAACGTCATTGAAGCCTGGTTCAGGGGCTACTGAGGGAGTCCTGGATTAGGGGGTATCTGGACAGCCAGACTATATCCTTTCGCCGGACTGTTGGACTATGAAGATACAAGATTGAAGACTTCGTCCCGTGTCCGGATGGGACTCTCCTTGGCATGGAAGGCATGCTTGGCAATACGGATATGTAGATCTCCTTCCTTGTAACCGACTCTGTGCAAATCTAGCCCCCTCCGGTGTCTATGTAAACCGGTGGGTTTAGTCCGTAGGACCAAGAACAACAATCATACCATAGGCTAGCTTCTAGGGCTTAGCCTCTCTGATCTCGTGGTAGATCAACTCTTGTACAACTCATATTATCAAGAACAATCAAGTACGACGTAGGGTATTACCTCCATCAAGAGGGCCCGAACCTGGGTAAACATCGTGTCCCCGACCCCCTGTTACCATCCGCCTTAGACGCACAGTTCGGGACCCCCTACCCGAGATCCGCCGGTTTTGACACCGACAGTGATATTAAAGTCATGCTAGTTGAGTAGTTGTGAATTTGAGAAAGACGTGTGTTGAAGCTTGTGATTCCCGTAGCATGCACGTATGGTGAACCGTTATGTGATGAAGTCGGAGCATGATTTTTTTATTGATTGTCTTCCTTATGAGTGGCGGTCGGGCACGAGCGATGGTCTTTTCCTACCAATCTATCCCCCCTAGGAGCATGCGCGTAATACTTTGCTCTGATAACTTTTAGATTTTTTCAATAAGTATATGTCGGATTTCGGGTTCCGGCAGACCCTTGAGGTTCGAACACTAGGGTGCGCGCAGAGATTTCGCCTTCTACCTACCTGCACCCCTCCGCCTCGCTAAGATCTAAGCTATGGAAAGAACAGCACAAGAGACACAGGGTTTATACTGGTTCGGGCCACCGTTGTGGTGTAATACCCTACTCCAGTGTGTGGTGTGGTGGATTGCCTCTTGGGCTGATGATGATGAGCAATACAAGGAAGAACAGCCTCGCGAGGGTCTACTCTTGGCTAGGGGGATGAACTTCTAGGAGGAGTTCAGTCACCCTTCTCTCTCTCTCTCTTCTTGATTCTCTCTCTGATTTCGATCCCTTTCCGATTCCGTTTTTTCTATCTCTCTCCCCTGGGGGTGGCTAGTCCTATTTATAGGCAAAGGCCCTGGGCCTCTTCCCAAATATTGAGCGGGAAGGGCGCCAACAATTGGCCATTTTGAAGGGGAACATCTGGTACACTTATCCTGACTAAAGTTGCTCCTCGCCTGCCAAAGGCTCTGGCGGTGACGCTGGCTTGGGCTCCACAATGACTTCCTCCCTGCCGTTGGACTGGTCTTGGTCTCGTTGCACTGAAACGGGTGCCTTTGCTTGATGCTCTTGCCTGCGCTTGCTCCCATTGCACCAAAGAGGAAAGGAGGACACTGCGCGGGCTGGCGCCCGCCTGGCACCCTTGGTCGTCATGGCTTGCGTCACGGGCACCTCGTGAGGTACCCCGCCTTGATCTCTCCGCCTCCTCGCGAGCCAGCCTGATGAGGCCGTGCCTGAGGAAGCTCCGTGTCATCCGCCCCATGAGGTTTGGCCCCTCGCGAGGGTCTTGGGTCTGTGTTGATGAAGATGGGCCATGCTGGGCCCCCTTTGATCCACGCCGCAGGCCGCAGGCAGGCAAGTCTGGGGACCCCCGATCCCAGAACGCCAACAGTAGCCCCCGGGCCCAAGGCACTCCCGGACTTGGCCGTGCAGGGAGGCGAAAGGGCAAGGGCGAAGCGCCGCGGGCCCTAACAGCCTGCGGCCTTGGGCGCCGCGTGGCGGTTGATTGGGCGTGGGCGGCACTGTTCCCCCACGCCCCCCTTATTTTGCGCCATGCTAGGAGGACTCGTAGTCATACACAGCCGCCCCCCTTTCTGCCGCTCGAGCGCCCTCCGTCCTTCCTCCGCTCGAACTCCAGCTTCTGTTTTCAACCCAATCTCGAACCTTCCCCCCCTTCCCATCGCCATGGCTCCAACGAAGAAGGGGCGAGGGAAGAAACCCATGCCTCCGCCTTGCTCGCCGCCGTTGGCGACCCCCGCCGAGGGCTTGGGCAAGGTCAGCCCGGCTCTGGCCACTGTCTTCAACGAATGCGGGAGGATGGCGGCCTGGCCCGCGTCTCACTTCCCCATCGACAGGATAGTCACCGAGGTCCAGTATTTCGCCAATGCCCTGTGGGCGGGTCTGGTTCCCCCCTTTTTTGATTTCTTCAATGTCGTGCTTTCCCACTATCAGATCCACCTGATGCATCTGGGTCCTAAATCCATCACCCTTCTTTCGGTCTTCGCCTTTGTTTGGAGGCAATGATGGGCATCCTTCCTTCGGTTGCCTTGCTGCGCCACTTCTTCTCTCTGCGCCTTGTCGACCCTACCCAATGCTGGGCGTGCGTGAGCTTTATTGCCGCGTCTGAGACAGTGGCCTCAGGGATTGACTTCAGGCTCCCTCTGCCCGCGGCTGGGTTCCGCGAGCGGTGGATGTATGTGGATGCAGGGGTGCCCAGCCCCCTACTATCAGAGCCAACTTCGCCTGCTGTCCCCAATGCGGGCTGGGGCCAGGAGACGCTTGAGAGCCCCCGGCTCGTCTTCGTCTGGCACCGCTTCGCGTTCTTGAGGTCGCTTGGCGTGACAGCGCCCAAGGTGGTGAAGGAGTTCCTGCTTCGCCACATTGCTCCTCTCCAACGCCACTCCCGCCGGATGTGGGCCTTCAGCGGGCATGATGATCGTATGAGGCTCCAGGAAGAGGACCTGACGCCTGAAGTGCTGAGGACAGTGCTCTTGATCCTGACTTGGAACCCCAACCCTGGCAGCATCCAGCAGGGAGGGGCCTTGCTGTACCTCTGCCAGAACAGGGGTGATTTTGTGAATCACATGCCTATCTTTGATGAGTGGGGGCCGCGCCCCGCCGGCCTCCGAGGGTCTCACGAGAACCTAGTGACGGTGACTGCCCTTCCATTCGGCCAAGGCGACTCTTCCTCAAGTGGCGGAGCAGGGAGGCATGAGGCGCCAGAGGCTGAGGGGGCTCCCAGCGGAGTGACAGCGCCGGGCGATGCTCATGAGGGAGCAGCTCTTGGGGCCCGTGCCGCTGAGGCTGAGGGTGGCAAGCAGCTGCCCTCAGTGCCTGCGACTGAGGCCCCTGAGGCTCCAGCCGCTTCTCTCAGCAAGGCGATTGGCAGTGCGCATCAGGCAGGCGCCCCTGACACGGATCACCTTGACGCTCCATCTTCGTCACAGGTTGATCCCTGCGCTCAACTCTTGTCACCTGCTGAAGCGTAGGAAGTACTTCACCACTGATGAGTAAGCCTTCTCCTTTCCCAGCTCCCGATCCTTCTGTTGCTTTTACTGATCCTTGCTCTGCAGGCCCCTTCCAGCCGAGCTCGCGGAGATGGCTGAGGTGTCATCCCCCTTGGCTTCGCCCCCTCCACCGTCCTCAAGCACTCCGAGCAGCAGAGCCCTTGTGGTGAGGGCGATCGGAGAGGCGAACCGTCCCGAGGCGCATCGTGGCCCTGCGCACCTCGCGATCCTCCTTCGCGGACCTTCTCGTGGCATAGCCAGCCTGCCGTGGGCTTCTCGCCTGGTCATGGACTGCGATTGGCTGAGGCGCTCCCTGCGCTCTTCATCTGGGGACGAGCTGGCTCCAGGCCGGGCTTCTGGCGTGGCGTGCCCGGCCGTCGCTTGGGGCAGATGATGGTGTGGAAGACATGCTCGAGCGCGCCCGGGAGCGTCGCGCTCTTTGCCAAGGATTCCTTTGAAGGGCGGCTGACACGGTGAGCCTGCTTGGTGAGGAGCTTGCTGATGAAGACGCGCGCCTTGGGGTCGAGGGCCTGCGCCTGGCTGCAGAGAGGCGCGAGCTGGAGGGCGCCATCGCCCTTGCGCACCGTCAGCGCGATCTTGATGACGCAGAGGCCAAGGCATCACTGGTGGCCTCTCGGGAGGCCCGATCTTGGGCCGCTGAGGAGGCCCGGGAAGCTGACCGGCGGAGAGAGGCGGCGGAGGAGCGGGCTCGGGAGCTCCTGGCCTGGTGCCACTCACAGGAGGAGCAAGTGGAGCTGCGCGAGGCAGCCCTCGCGTCGATGAAGGTGGCCTCTGGCGACCCAGCAGAGCTCCAGAAGCGTGAGGAGGCGCTGACGCTGGAAGCCGCCGAACGTACCCGTGAGTACGAGCATCTGGAGACGAGGGAGCGCTTGGTGACGCAGGCGGAGGATGATATCGCTGCACGGGAAGCCCGTGTCCTGGAGGAGGTCGGACGTCGGGTGGCGATGGCGCGCTTGGACCTCGGGCACGAGTTCGAGGAGAGGCTGGGGTTGATCCGGGCCGAGGCTGAAGGTAGGACTGCTGCCTTGAGGGCCAAGCTGGAGGAAGCGACGCGGCGGGCCGATGCTTTTCGGGCCGCCCTTGAGGTAGCGCAAGGGGAGTAAACCACCTCCCAGGCCGAGGTGCTCCTTCTTCGCCAGCGGGTGGAGGAGGCTGAGGTCGTCGCGCCAGAATGCGGACGAGATACGTCAGCGGCGGATCGTGGAGCATGAGCACGGCCCCATGCTCACCATGCTCCGGGAGAGAGCCAACACAGCCTTGGGCAACATCTGCGAGGCAGCTGTTGGCGAACCGCATGCAGTCAACTACGCCGGCAACCTTCAGTTCTTCACCGATGTGGTGACGCAGCTGGAGGCGCGGTCGGTCAGGGCTGACAGGTTGGTGGAGGAGAGGAGCCGCGCCCTGCTCGGGCGCGCTTTTTCTCGTGTCTTCAGCCATCTCCGGAACATGGATCCCCACTTCGATTTCGACGCCGCCATTGCCCCAGTCCCCCAGGCCGTCCGAGACGACCTGGCGCACTGGGTGGAAGACAATGTGGATGCTCTTGTCAGGGCCTTCGCTTCAGACAACGACGGCGTGATCGTGGCTGCTGACGAGGGCAGTGTGGTGAACGGCCCTGCCGCCGCTAGCGAAGACGCAGACAGCGATGGCGAGTCCAGCGACGCCAGCAACGATTCGGGTGGTGCTCCTGAGGACGCATTGGGGGATTTATCCGACTGATTGTGCATCGTTCCTGCTTCCTTACCCTGCATGAATAGAACTCAGGTTTTGGCCTGATGGCTGTGAGAGCATTTTGGAGGGGGGGGGCTCATGTAAAACTTGTGTTCATCGTATTAGTAGACGCTACATTGCCCATGCGCCCGCGCCAAGTGGTTGGCTTAAGCGATGCACTGGACGGCTAGTTTACCTTTGTCCCGTGCGGGCCCTGAGGTAGCCTGTGGGAGGCTGTGGTGCCCCGAGTGTTCCCTGATCGAATCCATAGGATCTGTAGTAAAAAACCCTCCTGAGAGGACGCGGCGGCGGCAGTCTAGGCTGCGCGCAAGCTGGGTCTGACCCGGCTCGCGAGGGGCTCACAAGGGGAGGCAGCTGATGCGAAGTGGTAATCAAAACGCGAGAAATTGCTTGAACGAGACTAAGCACCCCTTCCCCAAACACACGCAAATCTCAAATTCGAATCCAACTTAAATCAAGCGGGGGAAAGTGACAACCAAAGGGAAAAGCAATGAAAGCAGACAAAAGGCCGCGTCCGGCACCTAATCTAGTCTTGGACGTATTCTCACCAGCGCGGAGCTAAGTGCTGCCACTGGGCGTGGGAGGGAGCCCCAGGGCCTGAGGCCGGCACCCCTGAGACTCCGGGGCATGTACAGCCCCACTCATTATTACGTGAGAGTGTCACGGGGCGGCGAGCTTCACAGGCAGTGGGCCTTCTTCACAGGTACCGGCCTTGCTTCATATCGCCAGACAAGGGCCCCGCCTTGCGCCACACTCTAGTGCCATCAACGACGACCGGAAACCAGGACGCCGACGATGGGGTAGAGCGGTCACCAGCGGTTCCCCCGACGACCACGGGTCCTCCGCCAGGGGCAGGCCCTGAGGCACCTCCCCAGCAGAGGGCCTACCTCCTGAGAACACCTTGCTCCGAACGCCACGGTGGTGATGTTGGATCTCGGCCCCTCTCCTGCAGCCCCCTGCGCCCTCCTCCCGAGGGGTAGGAGACTGTGGGAGCGGGGCAGCTGCTCGCTGTGGCGACCTGCACCTCCTGCGATCCATGATTAGCGTATGCCTGCTCCTGAGGAATTAGCGGTACCCAATAATCGTTGCCTCCAGCGTGGCCGGTGGGACCGTCCCAGGGCTCCTGGAAGAGCTCAGCTTCTGGTGCCTCATCCCCCCAGCTTGGGCTGAGGAGCGAGCCTTGTTCGCCCTCGTGAGGGTGCCCTTGGTCCATCATGTGGGGCACGTATTCTTCTGGCGCCGTCATCCCGAAGGCCACGCCGTAGTGCTCCGCGTGCCATGCAGCTCTGCTTGACGCGCCCACTGTGGGGTGGTAGCGCGGCTGTCCACTAGGGCCGTGGGTCGCGTCGAGTCCTTCTTCTTCGCGGACCGGGAGCGGGGGCAGCACCGCCGCCGGTCCGGTGCCGACAGCTTTGCTGGCGTTGGAGTAGCCTTGGAGCCCGCGGGCGCGCGCGGAGCCCCCGCGCGGGCCGCCCTGGGCTTGAGATGGGAGCTGGGTGCAGAAGGGGTGAGCCCCCGAGGCGGCGAAGCCCAGGAGCTCTGCCACCCGCTCCAGCAGCACGTCATGGCCGCCCACCAGCAGCCTGCACTGCAGCAGCTCTCGGGCCACTGTGAGCGCAGCCCTCGAGTTCGCCTGCTCCCGGCGGGTGTACGATGTCGTGGTCGCGGCGTGATTGGAGGCCCTTGCTGCCGACCGCGCCTGCCGCGGTGTGAGAGCTGTCGAAGCCTGTCCGCGTCGCCCGCGGCCCGCAGCACCCTGCGGACCGCGAGCTGCCTGGGGCATGGGGTCGCCCGAGGTGAGCGGCTCTGTGCTGGCGGGCCACGCCGCCCAAGGATCTGGATTGCCCGCCTGGTCGCCGGACATGGTGATGACGACGCGATGGGGCACGAAGCGGTAGAAGGTGGATTCCGGTGCACCCCTACCTGGCGCGCCAAATGTCAGATTTCGGGTTTCGGCAGACCCTTGAGGTTCGAACACTGGGGTGCGCGCGGAGATTTCGCCTTCTACCTACCTGCACCCCTCCGCCTCGCTAAGATCTAAGCTATGGAAAGAACAGCACAAGAGACACAGGGTTTATACTGGTTCGGGCCACCATTGTGGTGTAATACCCTACTCCAGTGTGTGGTGTGGTGGATTGCCTCTTGGGCTGATGATGATGAGCAATACAACAAAGAACAGCCTCGCGAGGGTGTGTTCTTGGCTGGGGGGATGAACTGCTAGGAGGAGTTCAGTCACCCTTCTCTCTCTCTCTCTCCCTCTCTCTCTCTCTCTTCTTGATTCTCTCTCTGATTTCGATCCCTTTTCGATTCTGTTTTTTCTATCTCTCTCCCCTGGGGGTGGCTAGTCCTATTTATAGGCAAAGGCCCTGGGCCTCTTCCCAAATATTGAGCGGGAAGGGCGCCAAAAATTGGCCATTTTGAAGGGGAACATCTGGTACACTTATCCTGACTAAACTTGGTCCTCGCCTGCCAAAGGCTCTGGCGGTGACGCTGGCTTGGGCTCCACAATGACTTCCTCCCTGCCGTTGGACTAGTCTTGGTCTCGTTACACCGAAACGGGTGCCTTTGCTTGATGCTCTCGCCTGCGCTTGCTCCCTTTGCACCAAAGAGGAAAGGAGGACACTGCGCGGGCTGGCGCCCGCCTGGCACCCTTGGTCGTCATGGCTTGCGTCACGGGCACCTCGTGAGGTACCCCGCCTTGATCTCTCCGCCTCCTCGCGAGCCAGCCTGATGAGGCCGTGCCTGAGGAAGCTCCGTGTCGTCCGCCCTGCCAGGCTTGGCCCCTCGCGAGGGTCTTGGGTCTGTGTTGATGAAGATGGGCCGTGTTGGGCCCCCTTTAAGCCACGCCGCAGGCCGCAGGCAGGCAAGTCTGGGGACCCCCGTTCCCAGAACACCGACAGTATATGAGTTCTTTATGACTAATGTTGAGTCCATGGATTATACGCACTGTCACCTTCCACCCTTGCTAGCCTCTCTAATACCGCACACCTTTCGCCGGTATCATACACCCACCATATACCTTCCTCAAAACAGCCACCATACCTACCTATTATGGCATTTCCATAGCCATTCTGAGATATATTGCCATGCAACTTTCCATCGTTCCGTTCATGACACACTCCATCATTGTCATATTGCTTAGCATGATCATGTAGTTGACATCATATTTGTGGCAAAGCCACCGTTCATAATTATTTCAAACTTGTCACTCATGAATCATTGCATATCCCGGTACACCGCCGGAGGCATTCACATAGAGTCATATTTTGTTCTAAGTATCGAGTTGTAATTGTTGAGTTGTAAGAAAAATAAAAGTGTGATGATCATCATTATTAGAGCATTGTCCCAGTGAGGAAAGGATGATGGAGACTATGATTCCCCCACAAGTCGGGATGAGACTCCGAATGAAAAATAAATAAAAGAGGCCAAAGAAGCCCAAATAAAAAAATAGAAAGAAAAGAGGCCATAAAAAAAGAGAAAAGGCCCAAAGAAAAAAATGAGAGAAAAAGAGAGAAGGGACAATGTTACTATCCTTTTACCACACTTGTGCTTCAAAGTAGCACCATGATCTTCATAGTAGAGAGTCTCTCATGTTATCACTTTCATATACTAGTGGGAATCTTACATTATAGAACTTGGCTTGTATATTCCAATGATGGGCTTCCTCAAAAATGCCCTAGGTCTTCATGAGCAAGCAAGTTGGATGCACACCCACTTAGTTTCTTGTTGAGCTTTCATATACTTATAGCTCTAGTGCATCTGTTGCATGGCAATCCCTACTCACTCATATTGATATCTATTGATGGGCATCTCCATAGCCCGTTGATACACCTAGTTGATGTGAGACTATCTTCCCCTTTTTGTCTTCTCCACAACCACCACTCTATTCCACCTATGGTGCTATATCCATGGCTCACGCTCATGTATTGCGTAAAGATTGAAAAAGTTTTGAGAATGTCAAAAGTATGAAACAATTGCTTGGCTTGTCATCGGGCTTGTGCATGATTTAAATATTTTGTGTGGTGAAGATAGAGCATAGCCAGACTATATGATTTTGTAGGGATAACTTTCTTTAGCCATGTTATTTTGAGAAGACATAATTGCTTTGTTAGTATGCTTGAAGTATTATTATTTTCTATTTCAATATAAACTTTTGTCTTGAATCTTTCGGATCTGAATATTCATACCACAATTAGAAGAATTACATTAAAATTATGCCAAGTAGCACTCCGCATCAAAAATTCTATTTTTATCATTTACCTACTCGAGGACGAGCAGGAATTAAGCTTGGGGATGCTTGATACGTCTCCAACGTATCTATAATTTTTTATTGCTACATGCTATATTATCTACTATTTTGGACACTATTGGGCTTTATTATCCACTTTTATATTATTTTTGGGACTAACCTATTAACCGGAGGCCCAGCCCAGAATTGCTATTTTTTGCCTGTTTTAGGGTTTCAAAGAAAAGGAATATCAAACGGAGTCCAAACGGAATGAAACCTTCGGGAACGTGATTTTCTCACCGAATACAACTCAGGAGACTTGGACCCTACGTCAAGCCAACTAACAGGAGGCCACGAGGTAGGGGGGCGCCTGCCCCCCCCCAGGCGCACCCTCCACCCTCGTGGGCCCCCTGTTGCTCCACCGACGTACTTCTTCCTCCTATATATACCCACGTACCCCAAACGATCAGATACGGAGTCAAAACCCTAATTCCACCGTCGTAACTTTCTGTATCCACGAGATCCCATCTTGGGGCCTGTTCTGGAGCTCCGCCGGAGGGGGCATCGATCACGGAGGGCTTCTACATCAACACCATAGCCTCTCTGATGAAGTGTGCGTAGTTTACTTCAGACCTACGGGTCCATAGTTAGTAGCTAGATGGCTTCTTCTCTCTTTTTGGATCTCAATACAATGTTCTCCCCCTCTCTTGTGGAGATCTATTCGATGTAATCTTCTTTTTGTGGTGTGTTTGGTGAGACCGATGAATTGTGGGTTTATGATCAAGTCTATCTATGAATAATATTTGAATCTTCTCTGAATTCTTTTATGTATGATTGGTTATCTTCGCAAGTCTCTTCGAATTATCAGTTTAGTTTGGCCTACTAGATTGATCTTTCTTGCAATGGGAGAAGTGCTTAGCTTTGGGTTCAATCTTGCGGTGTCCTTTCCCGGTGACAGTAAGGGCAGCAAGGCACGTATTGTATTGTTGCCATCGAGGATAACAAGATGGGGTTTTCTTCATATTGCATGAGTCTATCCCTCTACATCATGTCATCTTGCTTAAGGCGTAACTTTGTTTTTAACTTAATACTCTAGATGCATGCTGGATAGCGGTCGATGAGTGGAGTAATAGTAGTAGATGCAGGCAGGAGTCGGTCTACTTGTCTCGGACGTGATGCCTATATAAATGATCATACCTAGATATTCTCATAACTATGCTCAATTCTGTCAATTGCTCAACAGTAATTTGTTCACCCACCGTAGAATACTTATGCTCTCAAGAGAAGCCACTAGTGAAACCTATGGCCCCCGGGTCTATCTTTATCATATCAATCTCCTACTACTTAATTATTTACTCTACCTTTATTTTACTTTGCATCTTTATCATAAAAATACCAAAAATATTATCTTATCATATCTATCAGATCTCACTCTCGTAAGTGGCCTTATAGGGATTGACAACCCCTATTTGTGTTGGTTGCGAGGATTTATTTGTTTTGTGCAGGTACGAGGGACTCGCGCGTAGCCTCCTACTAGATTGATACCTTGGTTCTCAAAAACTGAGGGAAATACTTACGCTACTTTGCTGTATCATCCCTTCCTCTTCGGGGAAAACCAACGCAGTGCTAAAAGAGGTAGCACTTTCCATTATTCCTATTCTGATGCATAGCTTGTCATTGTTGCTACAGCTATTGATACCTTACCTGCAATCCTAAATGCTTAGTATAGGATGCTAGTTTATCATCAGTGGCCCTACATTCTTGTCTATCTGCCATGCTATACTGTCGGGTCGTGATCACTCGGGAGGTGATCACGTGTATATATTATATACTTTATATATGATACACGTGGTGACTAAAGTCGGGTCGGCTCGTTGAGTACCCACTAGTGATTTCGATGTTGGGGGCTGAAGGGGCAGGTGGTTCCACCCAGGTAGTGGTGAGCCTAGGTTCCCGACGGCCCCCGACTGTTGCTTTGAGGCGGAGTGACAGGGCAGGCAGAGACCACCTAGGTGAGAGGTGGGCCTGGCCCTGGTCGGCGTTCGCGGTTACTTCAAAATAACACGCTTAACAAGATCTGGGTATTTGATCTGAGTCTGGCTACTGGCCTATACGAACTAACCAACTACGCGGGAACAGTTATGGGCACTCGACGTCGTGGTATCAGCCGAAGCCTTCGTGACATCAGCGACTGAGCGGCGCGCGCCGGGTTGGATCGTGCAACACAACTTCCTTCGTAATGGAGGTTGCTAGGTCTGCTCTCCGACCACCCTCGCAATGTGCAGGTGTGCAATGGGCGATGGGCCCAGACCCCTGCACCATAGGATTTAGACCGGCGTGTTGACCTCTCTGTTGTGCCTAGGTAGGGCTGCGATGTGTTGATCTTCCAAGGCCGGGCATGACCCAAACAAGTGTTTCCAGACAAAGGGGATCGAGCGTGTTGGGAAATGTGGTGCACCCCTACAGGGAAGTTAATCTATTCGAATAGCCATGATCTTCAGTAAGAGGACGACTTGTAGTTGTACCTTGACCTTATGACAACTAAAACCGGATACTTAATAAAACACACCCTTCCAAGTGCCAGATACAGCCGGTGATCGCTCTCTCACAGGGCGACGAGGCGAGGATCATCGGTTAGGATTATGCTATGCGAAGTTACTTGGTGAACTTACTATCTACTCTCTTCTTCTGTTGCAAGATGGAGGTTACCAGAAGCGTAGTCTTCGATAGGACTAGCTATCCCCCTCTTATTCCGGCATTCTGCAGTTCAGTCCACATATGTTACCCCTTTTCCATTTGATACCAATGCATACATATGTAGTGTAGCTCCTTGCTTGCGAGTACTTTGGATGAGTACTCACGGTTGCTTTGTTCCCCCTTTTCCCCTTTCTATACCCAATTGTTGCAACAAGATGTTGGAGTCCAGGAGCAAGACGCCACCGTTGACGATGACTCCTACTACTCTGGAGGTGCCTACTACTACATGCAGGCCGCTGACGGCGACCAGGAGTAGTTTAGGAGGATCCCAGGTAGGAGGCCTGCGCCTCTTTCGATATGTATCCCAGTTTGTGCTAGCCTTCTTAAGGCAAACTTGTTTAACTTATGTCTATACTCAGATATTGTTGCTTCCGCTGACTCGTCTATGATCGAGCTCTTGTATTCGAGCCCTCGAGGCCCCTGGCTTGTAATATGATGCTTGTATGACTTATTTTATTTGTAGAGTTGTGTTATGATATCTTCCCGTGAGTCCCTGATCTTGATCGTACACGTTTGCGTGTATGATTAGTGTATGATTGAATCGGGGGTGTCACAGCTACGGAGTTGGTATTTGGGCATGGGAGAGTAGGCAGACCAGGACAGTTGCATTTCTAACGAAAAGAAGCAACTTATCTTAATAGGAAATTTAGCAGGACATGAAAACAACATTGGTTTAACATGTCCTTACTTTTAACAGTGCGACTGCTACATTTTACCAGTGGCATTACATAAGAGTGGCTCAGGGCAACAAACATCAGAACAGGATATCTGGGTTGGTCCCATTTTTGTTCGGTATAGCCACCTTATATTGTGTGAGGCTAGCAAATATAGTGTTTGACTTACTCTATTGACTTGTCCCCCAGTCCCCACTTTCTTTCCTTTTTCAACCAATAGATCGGGTTTATATTGAGTTTGTACCATGTTTCTCTTTATTTCCCTATTAGACCAAGAGACTAGTTAGATAGCCAGACTTTGCTACTTTTCTCCCCCATTATTTCCTCTTTCGACCAAGTCCTAGATTCAGGTAATAGACCTTCCCCCACCCCACCCCCTTTCTTCCTTGTTTGAACCAAGTAGTACTATATTCAAGTGCATGAACTAGTTTTACCTCTTAACAGTCAAAATTTAGGTGGCTTTCGAACAGCCAATCGATCGTATCTACGAGGGGGCCTGGGAAATAGTAAAAGATACAAATGCAGCAACGTCAGGAGCTCGGGAAGTAGACCAAGGCCAGCTTCGAAGGAAGATATACCTGAGGGTCGCCGGGATATCTCTAGGTGGGCGGCGGGAGGCAAGATCTGCCCACACTACGGCAGCGAGGAAGAAGGGGTCGGAGGCCCTCCCTAGCCAGCGGTGCTTGGGAGAGAACGGCAAGGCACGCTGATCGAGACGCATCGGTAGTGGGTAAGAGCCGTCGCCGAGGACGAACGCGTGAACGTTGCACCTTATCACGTTCCCCAGCGGAGAGGATCCAGCTGGATCTATGACCAGCGGTGAGCAGAGAGAGAGTGTGTGGCCACTGCTGTCATGTTTAGATCTGGAGAGGACGAGACAGTGTGAAGAGAGCAAAACTAGCAAGCAAGTGCGGAGGCTCCTGCCTATATAGTGGAGTACTAGTTTTCTTTTGTCTACCGGAGCCGGCTTGACCTCGTCAATGACTCTTGAGAAGTCTTCATGCATGTGCCCCGGAGGTGCAATTGTCGTCATTTTGATCTGAAGCACCGGATTATAACATATAACATGAAAAAATGCCACATGACAATAAACCATAACCTCACTGCCCAAAGGAGACAACATGAATCCCGACGGACAAACTAGACGAGGATCAAAACTCAAATTGAAGATAAACTCGTAGAAAAGGGGTCCGTCGATAGATGTCCTAATTAACATAGCTGGCTTGAGCTAGATGGCAGCCGAGTAGTCTTCGTGCATGTGCCCACAATGATCAGCGCCTTGGAGGAACTCGGTTGTCGTTGTTTAACCCTCACAGTGATCCGAAGCACATGACACCTAATATTGCGAGATGACAAGAAACCTTTTTTGGATTTCTCATCAAAACTACAAGCCTGTACAACACAGCCTGCATGATATGTAGACGATATCCAATCCAGGCGTGTCTACTGGAGTCCGGTCACATGCATGGACGAACTGATCTTCTGTGTCATGCAGGGATCGTCCAGGCACCAACGTCTATACAACACTTCTCTAGTACTGTCGCTCGTCTCTCTCTTCTATTAACTCACCCGACTTGTGGGGCCGGGGAGTGTGCATATGGTCGGTTCTCGGTTGCGGTCCCACATGTGTGTGCAAACGCAATATGATCCACGTTCCATTCAGAGAGCGGCGTGCCAGACCGACCGACCGTCTGGGGTGCGACGCGAATGCGGCGGGCGTGCTGTATACTCCGTACATGTGTACCACCGTTTTCTTGAGGCTTTGCTCCATAGCGCAATCCATGGATACAAAATTAGTATACTATACTATTTAAAAGTCGAGGGCGGGGCTTTTCCCGCGCGGTAGGTGGGGCAGTTCCGCCTAGTCGGTTCAACAGAGACGTGAGAAGATGAGGGAGTAGGCTGCTGCGAACATAGGGTCGTGTGATTTGACATTGAGTTACTGCTGGACAGGTGGGGCCCGTGATTTGACTTGCCATTTTATCATTTCAACTATGGCGCTACGACCGGCGTGAGTCTCCCGATTCCTGACCACCTCCATGGTATACAGGAGCCTCTCCCAATGCTCCACCATGTAGAGGCTGGCTCTTGCATGAGAGCACACTCCTCAAGTTTTTCCTTGCCTCTTTCCTCCACATTTGCAAAAATGCCATGTAAGCGGGCTTATAGCCCACTATTGTACTTGCTCGTACAGGTGCTAAGCCTACCACATAGGCATAAAGTCTGATGTGGCAAGTTAATTACTCCCTCCGTCTAGGTGTGCAAGTCATCTTACGAAAACCAAATAATCCCAAAACACTTAGGCGCGGTGCATTAACTCCTACTCCCTCTTTTCCGGATTATAAGGCTCAAATCTGAAATCTCATCAATCAAGGCATTTTGTGAGTGGAGGAATGTATCTTGTACTTTACAAAACTACCCCAATTAAACTCATGCATTAAATTGGATTAATTGTAGTGCATGCATGCTTGGCCACTAGATAAGTAGAAACATTACATGCATTGGTGTGTTCCTTTCTAATTCTTACATGCAAAGATTTAATGCGTCTCGGAAACTAAAATGAGATGAAAATGAGCCCTATAAATTGGAAAAACAAAAAAGTTGAGATAAGCCCTATAAACCGGAAAGGAGGGAGTACATTGTTTCTTGTTTCTTGACATATCAACCAATAAGAGATGTGAGGTGTGCATGCTTTTAATGACTTGAGACTACCATTTCATTGGAAGAGGTCACTCCTTGGCAAAGGCAATAAATACTACGAAGAAAGAGATAGAGAGAAGTAAAAAAATACTCCTATAGCCAACCTTATAGCTAACCTTGTTGTATGAGTGACTAACTGATGACTATGTATGACATGCCAACATCAGATAGCCTAACGCACCGTGTTAAATCTCTAAGGGTGCGACCGCATGAGCGAGGCGACGGTCGTGGTAAGCGCGACCATGATACGGGTTGCTGGCAGCCCTTGGATCTGAGATCGGACGGTCGCATGCTAAGTTGCTGAAAATTTGCAGAATAACCCTCCAGGATAGGATATTCACCCATAGGTCTAGAATCACGCCATGCAACCGTTTGATCTCAGATCCAAGGGCTCTCAGAAGCCCGTATAATGGGAGAATGGAAAGCTTCGTATCACCTGTAATTTTTCCGATGCTTGATATGACATCGAAAGCCATTTAATTGGGCGTTGAGTAGAGATGACATCTAATTGGGCCCCATAGTACTGTGCATGAATCCATTTATCCACCAGGCAAGCCACTACCCTGCCGTTCGCACGCCCCACTCAGCATTTTTACAAAAACTGCTGGCAGTTCGCTCCTACTCATCCCCGGACGTCCTTTAACATTACGGCAGTTCGCTCCTAGTCGTCCCGTCCTTTCACATTACAGCAGTTCCACTAATCCTGACCCTCCTCCCAAATCCATGGCGTTGCAAATCTCCATGATCCGTAGTGAGTACAAGGTTAGAACCATCATCGGCGATGAGTTCGACGTCATCTACACCCGTTCTTCCCCGATAGTGAAAGGATGCCTTGCACGCTTCAGAAGCATGTTCGAAAACTCAAAGGATGAGTCGGTCGCTAGGCTAGATGTTGAGTACACCATAGTCCTATAAAGCGGGAAGAATCTAAAGGAGGCAGAGAAGAAGAAGCCCACCGTGATCCAGGTTTGTGTGCATGACTTATGCTTGGTCTACCACATATGCCATGCCAACGTTGAGTGCGAGGAATTTAAGAACTTCCTCAAGGGCGGCTGAGTCAATTTCGTTACTGTAGACTTTAGGAACGACAGGGAAGTCCTGGATCAGATAGGCCTCATTGTAGGCAACCCCTTCGACCTCCAGAAGAAAGGGCTGGTGCCCTCCCGTGATCAGCCTTCAATGCTGACCCTGGCAGGAGCCATGGTTCATCCTTCATACGGTACACTGAAGAAACCTCCGTTCAAGTTTCATCATGCATGGGAGTGGAATGTACTAGATATAAACCACATCCACTACGCTGCAATGGATGGCTACCTTTGTTTCAATATCTACAAGGGTTGGATGAAGAGCAAGAGCCAAGTGTGCAGTTCAAGCAAATAAGTATCGGCCAAGAGGAAGAGGGACAAGGACGAAGTGGAGCACATGGATGAGGAGTCTGAGTAAGGTGGCAGTGTCGTTGCTCGTGGTGGTTCTAATGCAGTGTCTATCGGATTAGTTGCTTAGTTTAATTTAAGATGTGCTTAGTTTTATTTGAGGGGTGTGTTGTGCTGAGCCCCCAGCAGAACTATGTTATGTTCCTTCTCGTTACTTTAACTCTTCAGTACATACATACTAGTATTTCTTACAGTTCATCTTTTAGTTGGTATAGTACTACCAATCATTTCTTCACATTATATACGTACAATATATATGGCCAGCATCATATGGCCAGCAGTTTAGTTGTCAAAAAATTTCAGGGTGCTTAGTTTTATTTGAGGGGTGTGTTGTGCTGGACATCATTATTGTGTCTCAAATCTCTTTGGCCATGTTATAATGACATAAATACCGATGGACCAACATGCCAGCTGTCCCTCTATCTCACTACAGTAAAATAAAGTGTGGGGCCTACTTGATCCCAACAACATTCTTATTTTCCTGTAAAATTATTCGCTTGGTTACTCCTAACAAGCGGGGCCACAGTTATCATTATGAGAATTGACTTATTTTTGTCATATAACATGGTCAATGGGTTTGATGTGAAAATAACAATGTCTAATGGCATTTTTGAGCAAACATCTAACTTAACGATGGCATTTTTGAGATATCAAATTGCATTTTTGAGCAGGCATCTCACGAATCGATGGCATTTTTGAGTAGTTGTAACTTCTAATGGCAAAACTGAGTAGTGATACACAACTAGTGGCATAAATAATAAGAACCCAAGAATTAAATAGGTATGCTAATTTCTTTAATATAATTTAGCACCCCATTTAAGCACGTACTACCTTTTTGAATAGTACTATATGCATAATTTGGCGACGAGCGCTCTCTATATGTATGACCTTTTTTATTTAATTTCATCTTGTTACTTTTGCTCCATGGCGCAATCCATCGATACTACTACTGTACAAAAGTATACATTTTTAAAAGGCTAGAGGGCGGGGCAGTCTAGCTTGGTCGGTTTCAGGAGAGGCGAGGGCCTTTGTGATTTGACGGCTCATTACTGCTGGAAGGCGGGGCCTTGTGATTTGATTGCTCGTATAAATGTGCCGACGACCAGAGGAGGAGCAAAGAATCGTGTGGTATACTCAAGTTTTCCACTGGAGTAGTACAACGGAGGAGCACGAAACACGGCAGCCCAGTGCCATATGGCGATAAAAATGATCTAATTTTCTAGTCATCTCATTGTTAGCATTGTTCTATTCATGCCTCACAGAGAACGTGACACGTGCGGAGAAACACCCGAAGCAAAAGAAGAAACACAGGAGCAAAAGAAGAAGGAAGATTATCACCCCCAAAAAAGAAGGAAGACGCACACACAAGTCTTTGGTGCTGCTCTTTACTACATGAAGGGTTGCTGGCCGTGGAGTCGTAACTGCTTCTTCATCGCCTCCATGACCTCCATCTCCTTGCGCGTCTCATCCGCCATCTTCTTCATTCTGTCCATGACGCGGGATTTCTCGACGCGAGCCTTCATCATCTGTTCCACGGCCTCATTACGTACCTTGATAGCAACCGGGTGCTCGATGCGGAGCTTCGCCAACTCCTCCTTCTATTCCATGACGAGGGCCTGCAGCATCTTCATCGAGGAACTACTATTCTCATGCAACTTCTTCCAGTCAGCGTTCTCCTCCTTCATCAGGTCGAGCTCGTGGCAGAGCTTCGCCTTGTCCTCCTGAAGTTGCAGGATTTCGTCGGTCGCCTTCTTCTCCGAGGCAATGCTCTTCTTCAGCAGCATCACCAAGCTAGCGGTCAACTCCCCCTGATCATTGAGCTCAGCGGGCATGTCGTCGAGGCTCTCCTTCAGTAGCTCCACCAAGCCGTGGATGAACTCCTTCTGCTTATTGAGGTGCTTATTGAGCTGATCAGGCATGCCGTCGAGGGATAACGACTCCAGCGCCGCTAGCTCGGCATGTTCGCCTCTGCGGCTAGGGCGCTCCTGGGAGCCATCGCCTGCCCGTGAGAGATCTTTCGAGGTCTCTACGAGGCAGCGAGCCCTCTCTTTTTTTCCACGGCCTTCATGGCCGCTCCCTTGTTATGAGTAGTTCAGATAGTTCTCAACCTAGAGCTCTGCACACCGGCCATGGCAAGGACAGCCGACAAGAAAGACTTATGAGGAGTAAGAGGTAGAGTGATTTTCGGCTAGGTACTAGTTCCCCTTTTTATAACCTAGTACTAGCACTAGTACTAAAACATGCATAGTGGGAACATGTTCAGGTTTGATACGTACTAGGTGTGAGCAGGTTTTCACAAAATACGAAGGAGACCAATGGAAGTAGAAACCCATGATTTAACTACTCGCATGCACGCAGTGGAGTAGTAATGTCTTTCTTCCTCCCTCACGTCCACTCAATTTGCATGTGTTGTATTAATTGACCATCAATAAAGTGAAGGACTTTACACGCGTCAAAGTGTCACATGGGGTGGATCTTCGTACAAAAATGCGTCCCCCGTGTACCCGCGTGTATGTGGGAGGGAATGAGTGCGTGCGTGGCGTGCGTGCACATCTTCCCTTCGTACATGTACCGCCAGTGTGCCTCAAAGAGGACGAGTACATTCTTCTGGAACCAGCAGCATGTCACTGTGATCAATCCACACAAGGAGGTCGCAACAACACCTCCACATGTGCCACGTGGCTGCATGAACTGTAAGAGAGACACTATGTAGCGTGACATTGGAATTCTGATTTACGTGTTTTGCACATACTCGAAGTACTAGTAAGGTACACGTGCATTGCACGCATCAGATTTGGCAACCAAATTATGAATAACTACCACACTATAGCATGTAAGCTTTGAGTCATGTATGCCTGATGTAGACGTTCATTTAATTCTTATAGTTCAACTCATTCAAAATCAATTAGTTTTTATAAAAAAGATAGGGCCTCTTTGATTCGTAGGATTTCCAAAACGCGGGAATAGGAAAAACATGGGATTAGAGTTGTACGAGTGTTTGATTGCGCATAGAAAAAATGCAGGATTCTTTCAAACAGGTTTGAGTGGATGGGATGTTTCCTATGAAATCTAGTGCAAATGAATCCTATGGAAAAAGTCCTATGGTTTACAATCCTTCAAATCAAACAACCAAGATAGGAAAAATTCCTAAGTATTAGAATCCTCCAAAATTCCTTTGAGAATCCTTTGAATCAAAGAAGCCCTTAATCTATTTTATGATTCATGGAATTATGCGTTGTAAAGCATAAAGTAAAAAACAAATAATGGCAATTCAACTAGAAAAAAAGTTTTGGCAGTTATGATACGGAAGATTCTAGAACAAAGGAGAAGCACCTGTGTTTTGAGGTTTGTGCATTATGCCTAAGTTCAACCATGGAGTCTGCTAGATTGTACATGTGACAAAATCCGGTGGGGGCTAGAAGATGGTGCGAGGGTCCAAGTGGAGGGAGACTATGAAGGAGTGCACATGTGTGAGATCGATATTTAAAGAGAGGGGGCAATAATGTGCGCTGTTGCGCGCAGTAGCGGAGTCATGAAAAATAAATGAGGTAGGGGGCCAAGCATTACTAATCCTTTACGACGAGGGCCAATTCATCAACTTAAACCATTTAGAGGAACATCGATCGTTGTGCATGCACATGAGAGATAAAGAATGACCGATATGATGGAGAGGGGGAGGTGTGTGTGTGTGTGCATGCATGGGAGACTGACTTGAAGAAAAAGATTGCATGTGTGTGATGGATAATGCCGACTGGTAGTGTGTTTGCATGCATGCACGGGAGAAAGTTAGTAGTACAATTATAAATAGAAGACGACTGTGTGGGTGTAAAAGACTAGGTGAGGTCATAATCAATGTAAAGTTGAATTCAAATATTTGAATAAGAGATCATGATGTTTGAAACCCATGCATGCATGAATATAACTGAGATATGCGTGGTGTGGTTTGGAAACGAGCATGTTGTACTGTATACACATTGAACAAGGTCAGACTGATTTGAATTTGAGATACCGATGGCAAACATCGTTTGGCCACATTGCATCCGTGCATGGACACATTATTCTAACTGGAGATGATGGTTGGCTTTCGCATCACATATCTATATCTATACCCCTATATTTTATATTTTATATTTTATATATAGTGTGTGGATAACTTTAACTTTGAAAGATGGTCGTTGGATGAAGCCAATCCGATGGTGCAGAGATGGCAAATTTGAGCACTACTCGCCTTTGGATATCATCTAGATTTCACCAGATTTTGCCACATGTACAATCTAGAAGACTCCATGGTTGAACTTAAGCATAATGCACAAACCTCAAAACACAAGCACTTCTTATTTGTTCTAGAATCTTCCATATCAAAATTGCCCAAATGTTTTTCTACATGATTTGCCATTATTTGTTTTTACTTTATGCTTTACAACGCACAATTCCATGAATCTTCAAATAGATTAGCTTTCTTATAAAAACTAGATGATTTTGAATGAAATGAACTATAAGAATTAAATGAACATCTACATCATGCATATATGACTCAAAGCTTACATGCTATAATGTGGTATTTATTCATAATTTGGTTGCCAAATCTCATGCATGCAATGCAAGTGTACCTTACTAGTCTAAATGGTGTTTGTGTGTGTGTTGTGTGTGTTAAACATATTGTATGCAGTATCATACATGGTTTAAATTCCGAACATCTAGCTAGAGCATACATGTACTATGATCGAAATCAACATAAAATGGATACATATATTTGAATTTGAGATCGTATGTACATGTAGTTCTTATTTATATAGGAATTTACTTCGCCTATATTCATGTCATTGTTGTGAAGATAATATTTAGATGGTTGTATAACTAATCCGAGTACAATCCCATTCAAACGGGGAAAATGTACTCAAATTTAATTAGTCCATATGCTAGACAACACACATTGTTTTTTTTATTGTTGAGGGAAGTGCCAATTGTTTTGGTACTGTACACGTTATGTTTGTTGTCCCGATTCTCTTAGTTTTTGTTGTTGTATTTGAATGCATTTCTAGTAATATAGTAAAATGGGACATGGCTCTCTCTAGTGATGAGGTGCGAATTGTTTTTCTCGGTACACGTTAAGCTTGTTCTCCAGAAATTTCAAGCCGCGCCTTGTTATGCCGAAATTTCAAGCTAGCATATCTGTTTATCGTGCTGCGAAATTCCCGCCTCTTCAACCCGCGCCTTGTTACCCCGAAATGTTTAAGATATATCTTTGTCTTGTTGTGCTCCGAAAACCCCCTCCATCTCAACCCGCACCTTGCTATCCCAAAATTACAACGCGCGCGAAAACTCCCACCTCCTGCGAAATCCCGACACGTGAAATGCCCGTGATACCCTGAACCGAAAGAACCTCCTAGCACAAATCAGTGGGGGTACTTTCATAACTTACCACACATTTAGGACAAGCTAGTCCCTAAGCCATGGTTCCCCCTCCCATCGCCTCCTTTTCGCCATTCGAAATCCCAGGCCGCCATAACCTCTCTGCTCCAGCCGTGAAACCCCACCCTCCTCCGTCCGCCACCTCACCGCTGCCCAGCCAGAGCCTCTTCCCCGATGATGTTGTCCACAACAACACCTTGACGTCCCTCATCCACCATACCGGATGAGGATCCGTCATCGATCTCGTCGTCCCGCCGGTTCAGCCACCCCGTCCTCCACCTCCAAGGAGCTGCCCCGACGTTCCCTCGTCTTTAGCGCCACCTCCATTCCCACACCGCCGTCTTCGCCTACACCATCGGAAGAGCATCATCATCACCGTTTCCTCGGATGAAGCTGAGGCCTAACCGGCGCCACCAAAGAGGTTGTACACTAATCGTCGCATTTTCTTCTTCGTTCGATCTCACGGTGCTGCTGGCGCTCGGTCCCGAGCCGACATGGCGCGGCACCATCCACGGTGGCATCGTTGGCCACTTCCTCCACGGTGTCGCTCCCTTGGCGGCGACGTCCACATCAGTAGGAGCTGCTGCTACTTTAGCTCTCGCTCGCGCTGCTGCTCTGCTCTTGCTCTTGGTCCCCTGCCTGGTCTACTCTTGCCCACGCTGTTGCTCTCGCTCTTGATCTTGCTTGTGATGCTGCTCCAATTTGGCTACACTTCAGTCGACTGAATTGACTTTTGGGTCAGTCGATTTTCAGGGGGGTGGGGGGCTCGCCGGAGTTAAGGAAGAACCAGCCGCAGCAGGGAGGGGGGCTCGCCAGAGAGGTACCCCACTATCTATCTTACGGTTCAGGGTGGGGACGGTGGTCGCGGGCGGTGGTGGGGCGATGGCGTCGGGGTCGCTGGAGAAAAAGCTCGGCACGGGGGAGGGGCTAGAGGGATGGTCGGGGCGGCGGCGGACCAGAGATGGGAGTGGTTTTAGGGCGGGCGGGGCGGCGCACCGCCAGCCGTGGGCGGTGGGCGGGGCGGCGCAACGCCGGCCGCGAGCGGCGGGGGGCGGCGGTTTGGCCGGTGATGGCTGGCGGCTCAGGGGGAGGTTGAAGATGAAATGCTACACGACCAGCTGCCCCGGCTCTCGCACGCGCTTCTACTACTGCTTTTCTGCTACAAGTGCGTTCAGTTTCAACAGCAAAATTCAGTTTTGATAGTTAAGTTCAGTTTCGACAGTTAAGTTCAGTTTCGACAGTTAAGTTCAGAGATGAGCGGCTGATGTATTTTACATCTAGCACTTTGTGGTTATGTATTTTACGTCATCTATTGGAGATTGTAAGTGCATCTAGTGCCACCCCTAGTTGGTTTTGGAGTATTGACGACAAACCTAGTTGAGGGACTAATGTGTTTGTGAGAATTGCAGGATAACACAGGTAGAGGTCCCTCATTGATTCGGTTTTCCTACCAGAGATGACCCCTAAAAATGTATGAAGACATTGAAGTCAAAGGTGGTATATGAAGATATTCACATTGAAGACTATGACAAGAGAAGACACCACATGAAGCCTATGGAGCTCGGAAGACTTAGATCTTTCGTAGTTCTTTTTCTTCTGTGTTGAGTCATAGGAACCACCGTACTGTTAAGTGGGGTCCAAGAGAACCAGTCAGAATGACTGAAGTGATGCCTAACAAAACCTATGTCTTCGAGTGAAGACTATGAGAGCGAATCTTGTCCAGAGTCGGACAAGTCAGCTTTGCTTGCAGCCCAAGTAAAGTTGCCGTGTGAGTTGAAATCTGACCGTTGGAACACGTGTCAGTTCCTTAGTGACCCACAGGGTCATTTCGGACAAATCAGGTCGGGTTGCCAAGTGGCTATAAATAGCCCACCCCCTACAACCATAAACGGTTGGCTGCTCAGATTCAGAGTACGGCTTTTGTCGTTTGAGAGCAACCCACCTCGAAGCCTTTGAGAGAGAATTCCTTGCGAGGATAAAGCCCTAACCACCCAGAGCCAAAGAGAATTAGGCATCACTCAAGTCGTCTTGTCTGTGTTATCTGAAGACTTATTACACTTGAAGACTGTGCATCCTCCAGCTGGTTAGGTGTCGCGTTCTGAGCATCCAAGAGACATTGTGGATTGCCGGTGAACGAAGTCTGTGAAGGTTTGGGAGTCTACCTTGAAGACTTACCAGAGTGATTGGGCGAGGTCTGTGTGACCTTAGCTCAAGGGGAATACGGTGAGGACTGGGTGTCCTGAGCTGCGTGTTCAGGACTGGGTGTCTAGGACTGTGTGTCCTAAGGTTTAAATACCTAGCCGCCCTAACCAGATGTACAGTTGTCACAGCAACTAGAACTGGTCCAACAAATCATTGTCTTTAGCGAGTCACTGGTTTCATCTTCCCTTCCCTTTACTTACTGTTACTCCTTGTGAAGTCATTGTATGTTCGCACTATCTTTTGTCTTCATTGAGTGACTGCGTGTTCTGTGTGGCTTCATAATATCTTCCTACCTGATCCTTACTACATTGCTGCTATTAGTCATTGTGCTTTCACTCTATTGAATACTTGACTATGGCTTGCCTAGTGTAGTCTACCTTCCGCTGCAGGGTAATAGGTTTATTTCTATCGTTTGTCTTCATAACTTCCACGTTTTGAAGACTTTCATAAAAATCGCCTATTCACCCCCCCCCCTCTAGTCGATATAACGCACTTTCAATTGGTATCAGAGCAAGGTGCTCCCTTGTTTTGTGTGATTCGGTTTAACCACCTAGAGTTTTAGCTATGTCGACTGCAGGGATAATTAAAGTCTCCGCTGCGTGCCCCGTCTTCGATGGAATTGAATATCCCTACTGGAAGAATAAGATGTGCATGCATCTTGAAGCCATTGACGTCGACCTATGGTATGTCGTCAAGAACGGCATTCCCAAGGCTGGAGAAGGTGTCACTGCTGCTGATGTCAAGAAGTTCGTTCAACTGGACTCTACTGCCAAGAATATCATATGTGGTCATCTGACCAAAGGACAGTATGGCCGTGTGAGTGCTTTGGAAACATCTAAGCTGGTCTGGGACTGGCTCTCCAAGGTCAATGAAGGCGTCTCAACCCAGAGAGATCAGAGAATCAGTGTCCTTCGCAACCTCTTCAACCGCTTCAAGCGAAATGACAATGAGAATGTCCAGCTCACGTTTGACCAACTCACTGACATCATAAATGAGCTTCAAGCCCTCGGCGCTACTGAGATCACCAAACATGAAGTCGTCAAGACACTACTGAGATCACTTGATAGTTCGTTTGACACCCTAGCCCTGATGATTCAAGAACGTCCTGATTTCAAGACACTCGATCCATCTGACATACTTGAGAGGCTCAATACACATGAGTTTCAGCTTTTTGAGAAAAGAGATATCTACGGTACAAACTATGGGCGAACTCGTGCCTTGAAGGCAAAAGCTGTCTCCTCATCTGAAGAAGAATCTGACAGCAGTTCGGATGATCCTGAAGACATTGGAAGGGAACTTGCTATGCTTGTGAAGAAGTTCCAAAAATTCACCAAGAAGAAAGGTTTCAGAAAGTCTTCCCGATCAAGCTCAAGGAATGATGAAGCTTCTGCTCACGACTACAAGAAGAAAACATGTCACAAGTGCAAGAAACCTGGCCACTTCATCTCTGAGTGTCCACAGTGGGACAATGAGAACAAAAAGAAGAAGAAGAGCAAGGAATATGACTCTGACGACAAGAAGAAGAAGAAATACTCAAAGTCTTCTTCCAAGTCTTCCTCAAAGTCTTCATCACACAAGAAGAGCTCATCTCGCAAGGCACGTGCGTTTGTTGGCAAGGAAATGGATTCAGAGGAGGAGTCCGCTTCTGAGGAGGCGGAGGTGGAGTTTGAGGAGGAGTCCGATTCAGGCGTCGCAAGTCTGGCTACAGCATACGTTGCCAAGTCCATCTTCAACACTGAAGACAATGACTTCATCACCCACACCGATGCAAATGACAAGGACTACTCCGCTTCTACCTACTGCTTCATGGCACGCGGTGCCAAGGTAAACACACCACTAGTCACTATCAAACATCTAGTGACGATGACTCTGATTGTGGTTCAAAACCCAGCTACAAAACACTTGCTAAAATTGCAACTGAACAACAGAAAGCTATGGAACATATTCAAAAACTGTTAGACAGAAGCGATGATCTGTTAGGTGCTGAAATGACTCGATCTGAATCCTTAATTGAAGACATAAAAAATCTTCACATTAAGTATGAGGAACTTGAAAGTCGTCATGAAACTCTCTCAACAACTCATGAAAAGCTTTCCTATGATTATCTTCAAAGGAAGCAAGATCTTGAGAAATTGAGAGCGGCTCATGAAGATCTTCAAAGGAAAACGAGTCACTTCGCGCCAAACAGATCAGCTCCGCTCAGGAAGGATTTGAACCACCATGTCTTAAATGCATTGAGCATGATAATGCTACTACTGTTGCTGAATGTTCTACTGGTGCTACTGTTGCAATATCTTCAACTGTTGATGTGGGAACTAACCCCTCTGCTGAGGATTCCACTGCTATTGCTGATGAGAATGCTAGGTTGAAGACATTGCTTGAAACAGGGATGTACAAAAGTCTTAAAGGGCATCAGACACTATGTGATGTCCTCAAAAAGCAGATTTTGAACCAAAACCTGAGGAAAGAGGGTGTTGGGTTCGTAAGGAAAATGAATGTTGATGGCTCTTACTGGAAACTTGAGCAGTACCCCAAAACCACATGGGTTGCTACAAAGGAATTTTCAGTAGATCCATCCACTCTATCTGGGTTCACTTGTGCTAACCCCATTGTCATTGATGAATCCTTTGATGCAAACTATAAACTGTTTAAGAATCAGAATGGTGAAGTGTTTGCCAGGTACATTGGTACTAACTGCAGGAATGGACCGCCTATGAAGAAGATCTGGGTTCCGAAAAGGTGTTTAGAGAATCTTCTTGTGAATGTCATCATGACACCTCACGTGAAGAAGACAAACCTCAGACCAAAGGCTTCATACGGTCCAAAATCTTCATATAGACAGAGGACTCACCTGAGTCGCACTAACGCAAATGTTTTGCAAGGAAACCATACTCAGGCATATGAATATGAGAGCGGATCATCAAACCGCCATGTTCATAAGACCAAGAACTATTCTGCTTATTCTTATGAGTACTATTGTCCGCCTGCAAAACTGTTTGCTAGGGCTCCAAAGCCAAAGTTCTCAGATGCTGCACTTAGACTTATTGCTTCTAAGCCACCCTTGAAGATGTGGGTGGCTAAGAAAGTTTAACTCTCTTTTGCAGGGAAAGGTCTCCAGCAGAAAACCAAAATCATCTGACGCTATTGCTGGGGACCTTAAACATCTTGTAGGGCGCAAGATCAAATGCCCGAATGGTCTTACTATGTACTTCGTTCCTGAATCGCTTGCTACTCTCCCTATTAGTCCTAATCTGGATCTAAGCTTTCATAACCCACTGGTTCGTCAAATGTTTTTGCTTCACAATGCTCTTCGTGAAGCCTATCCCCCTAACTGCACTGTAGGGTACGACACCAGCATCTTCAGAATGGATTATTGATAGTGGGTGTACAAATCACATGACTGGCAAAAGAAGCCTTCTTATGGACTCAACCTTACGTCCATCCGACAAGAGCCACATCACATTTGCTGACACTGGTAAAAGTAAGGTATTGGGTCTAGGTAGAGTTGCAATCTCAAGGGATAAACACATGGATAAAGTCATGCTTGTTGAATCCCTTGGCTTCAACTTAATGTCTGTCTCAATGCTTTGCGATTTAAACATGATCGTAATATTTGGAAAATATCGTTGCCTTGTTCTAATGGAATCTGACAAGTCTCTAGTATTTGAAGGGTATCGAAAAGATGATTTGTACGTGGTAGATTTCTCAGTAGGACCACAGCTTGCCGTATGTCTTCTAGCAAAAGCTTCAGAATGCTGGCTCTGGCATCGGAGGCTTGGGCATGCTGGCATGAGGAACCTCCACACCCTGGCAAAGAAGAAGCATGTCATAGGCATCGAGGGCGTCAAGTTCAAGAAAGATCACTTATGCGGTGCCTGTGAGGCAGGAAAGATGACGAGGGCCAAACATCCCTCGAAGACAATCATGACCACTACTCGACCCTTCGAACTGCTTCACATGGATCTTTTCGGTCCCACTCATTACTCAACTCTTACTACTACTGCTTGTCTCTATGGCTTTGTCATTGTTGATGATTATTCTAGATATACTTGGGTGCACATAATCCCTTACAAGACTGAAGTGCAGGATGTCTTCAGACGCCTCGCCAATCGAGCAATGAACAACTATGGCGCCAAGATAAAGCATATCAGAAGTGACAATGGCACTGAATTCAAGACACTGGCCTTGATACATATCTTGATACCTTGGGCATCACACATGAATTCTCAGCCCCGTACACGCCACAGCAGAATGGGGTCGTCGAACGCAAGAACAGAACACTCATTGAGATGGCCAGAACGATGCTAGATGAATACAAGACTCCAAGAAAATTCTGGCCTGAAGCCATTGATACTGCATGCCATACAATCAATCGTTTTTATCTTCACAAGCTTCTGAACAAGACATCTTATGAGCTCCTTACTGGCAAGAAGCCAAATGTCAATTACTTCAGAGTATTTGGCGCCAGGTGCTGGATCAAGGACCCACATCACACCTCAAAGTTTGCACCAAAAGCACATGAGGGTTTTATGCTTGGATATGGAAAGGATTCGCACTCCTACAGAGTCTTCAATCTCTTTCATTACAAAGTGGTTGAAACAGTGGATGTGCGGTTCGATGAGACCAACGGTTCACAAAGAGAGCAACTGCCAAATGTGCTAGATGAAGTTCCATCCAGTGAATCAATCAAGCTAATGGGAACTGGAGAAATTATACCTTCTGAAGCTCATCCTGAAGAAGAACTTATCATCTCAGCACCTGATCAACATGAAGACAATGCTCAGCCTGAAGACATTCCTTCTAACAACGACAATGATCAGCAAGAGCAAAATCTTCACCCTATACATCCTCGCATTGCCAATGAAGTGCAGATTGAAAGAATAATTGATAGCATCAATGCACCCAGTCCACTCACTCGTTCAAGGGCAACTCAGCTAGCAAATTTCTGTGGGCACTTCGCATTCGTCTCAATAACAGAACCCAAGAAAGTTGAAGAAGCCTTCATGGAACCTGAATGGATTCAAGCTATGCAAGACGAGCTTCAACAGTTTGAGCTGAATAATGTATGGGAACTGGTCAAGCGTCCTGATCCTCGGAAGCACAACATAATAGGCACCAAATGGATATACCGCAACAAGCAAGATGAGCATGGTCAAGTTGTCAGAAACAAAGCTCGTCTCGTTGCTCAAGGATATACTCAAGTGGAAGGCATTGACTTTGATGAAACATTTGCTCCTGTGGCTAGACTTGAAGCCATACGCATACTGCTGGCCTATGAAAATCATCACAACATACTTCTTTATCAAATGGATGTGAAGAGCGCCTTCCTCAATGGCAAGATTGAAGAAGAAGTGTATGTTGCACAACCTCCTGGCTTTGAAGATCCAAAACATCCTGACATGGTATACAAGCTCAACAAGGCACTGTATAGCCTCAAACAAGCCCCTCGGGCCTGGTATGACACACTCAAATACTTCCTAAAGAGCAAAGGCTTCATACCTGGTTCTCTCGACCCCACTCTCTTCATGAAGACATATGATGGTGAACTGTTTGTGTGCCAAATATATGTGGATGACATTATCTTCGGCTGCACCAATCAGAAGTACAGTGAAGAGTTTGGATATATGATGCAAGAGCAATATCAAATGTCTACGATGGGAGAGCTGAAGTTCTTTCTCGGTCTTCAAATACGACAGCAACACAATGGCACCTTCATATCTCAAGAGAAGTATCTCAAAGATTGCCTGAAGAAGTTCAGTATGCAAGACTGCAAAGGCTTCACGACGCCAATGCCAGCCAAGCATCATCTGGGTCCTGACGACAATGGTAAAGAGTTCAATCAAAAGGTATACCGCTCCATGATTGGTTCTTTACTTTATCTATGTGCATCTAGGCCAGATATTATGCTTAGTGTTTGCATGTGTGCTCGATTCCAAGCGGCACCAAAGGAGTCGCATCACTTAGCTGTGAAGCGAATTCTTCGATATTTGGCTCACACCCCAACTCTAGGATTATGGTATCCAAAGGGCTCAGAGTTTGATCTGGTTGGATTCTCGGATGCTGATTACGCTGGTGACAAAGTTGATCGCAAGTCTACATCAGGCACATGTCACATTCTGGGATGATCACTTGTATGTTGGTCTTCAAAGAAGCAGAACTGTGTATCTCTCTCCACTGCTGAATCTGAATACATTGCTGCTGGATCTTGCTGTGCTCAGCTTCTGTGGATGAACCAAACGCTCAAGGACTATGGCATTCATCTGAAGCAAGTGCCACTCTACTGCGACAACGAAAGCGCCATCAAGATTGCCAACAACCCAGTTCAGCACTCGAAGACAAAGCACATTGAAATTCGTCATCACTTTCTCAGAGATCATGTTGTGAAGGAAGATATTGATATCATACACGTCAACACTGAAGAACAATTGGCAGATATCTTCACCAAGCCCTTGGATGAGAAGAGATTTTGCAGGTTACGGTGTGAGCTAAATATCCTGGAATCCTCAAATGTCCTGTGATCAGGCGCACATCCTAACCCTTATGCATATTGATGACTTAGATGTGCAACACACGAAGTAAAGTATATCTTCAATCAATGAAGACATACATTCTAAGTGTGAATACCTTAATGTGGAATTTGACTTCGGAGCGCCACGATAATTGTGCGCCGTGTCTGGGTCTAATACTTCCTATACGGTGGGTAACGCCACCACCAAATGTTCTATTTTGAAGTGTTTCACTCATGGCGTTACCTTGCTATGTCTTCACATTTGGTTTGGCTTCAATCTCAACATGTCTTCATGATTATCTTCACTATGTTGATTATATATATATATACTAGTGTTCTGTCCTGTACAGCATTCACTTATAGCTATGTCTTCTTGTTGAATCTTTTGAACTAAGTGAATGTGATCGGACCCTAACCTCTCTATGCTATCTATCTCAAACTCTATCTCTCCAAATCATATGCATTCTATTGAAACTGTCGAATGTCTTCTCTGCGTCCTTGTCAGCAGAAGATACAAAGACAAACCTTAAGTCCACTTTCAATGCTCATTCCTCCACATGAAACCCAGAGAAGTAGGAACGACCACCCAACAATCCAGGCGTGCGTGGGACGTGGAACAAACCCCAAAATTCTGCATGATGGCCACGTGTTCCTCAGATGGGAATCGCCAGGGGCACCTGTGTAATAATGCAGTGCCGCCTCTGTACCTATAAATACACACATCACGGAGGTCATTATCTCTTCTTCCACTCTCGCATGAACCCTAGCGCCACCGCTAGCCCTCGACGACGCCGGCGACGAAGCACTTCGCTGCCGCAACCTCTCTGACGCCATCTTCACGCCGACCGCGGACATCGTCCTCTCCGCCATCGCCGTAGGTGTCCTCCGTCGCCAAGTTAGGGCACGGAAGATCGAACTACTCGGCCTCATCTTCCACTCCGTCTAGCAGTTCTTAGTGTGGTAAATAAAACTTCCTTTTTACGGCACCGTTGATCCTATGGCTTTGTCACTTTCTACCACAAGCAGTTTCTATTCACACAAGTTAGATCTCTCTCATACTGCATCTCATAACATGCCTAGTATATTCACTTATGCTTCACAAAGTAGTTAGATTCCTCACTTGTACTGATCTCTGGATTTGTACAAATCTGGAACCAACTCCTTATCTATGAGTGAATGTCTTCGCACGATGAGATCAATGTCTTCTAAACTGATTTATATTCAAAATCTTCTGAGAATGCATATGACCTCTTCCCCTTCCCTCGCACCTTAATGCTGTCACAGGTACATGTCCGTGGGAGAATCTCTTGGTTCTCATAGTCTGCATTCATTTGCAGAATTCTTACAGCATCATATAAATTCTCCCGAAGCAAGTTCCTGTTTGTCCAGCAAGCGAAAATCTTTGAAGCCTTTGAACGTGTTGAAGCCTTTCAGTTTAAAGTTCATGGCTTCAGAGAAATCAGCAAGGAAGGGTGGCAGAAAGCATCGTGGAGAAACATCTAGAGATCTGCCAGATGACCTCTCAGAACTTGTAACATCCCAAAATTCTAAATTTTGGAATGTTATAATAAATAGATGGATTTGATTGATTGATTGATTGTTTGATTGATTGACTAAAAGTGAGTGAATTCGAAACTCTTTGAAAGTTAAATGAGAGGGAATAAAAGGACTTTCCCAAACTTTCATATTCGCTTTCTGATCTCCATGAATTCAAATTCTTTTCAACACAAAACCCTAGAGAGAAGATGACATGACTTCTTCCATTTAAAATGAAAAGGGTGTTTGAAAAATATTTGAATTCCATTGGGAAATATTTTCCACTTCAGAAACTTTATGCAACTCAATGATTTTCACGAGAGAAGATAAAATGACTTCTTCAAATTATGAAATATGAGTTGGGAGTTTCAAAGGATCAATTTCAAGTCCTTTTGGAATTAATTTTCAATTTGGATTTATTTGAGTTTTATTCGAATTATTTTTCTCCAAAAATAAAATATATGGAAATTAGGGTAACATGATTCCCTACAACAGAAAATTGGAGAAAAATTAATTTGAAATCATTTTGGTATTTTTAAAATGATTTTAGTTGGATTTTAATAGACCAGTAGCACTCTTTGATTTATCTGAATTTGTGTGGATTTTATTTGAAGTTATAAAAATGTCCATGTTGTTGGAAATCTTTTTCTGAAAATTTTGATATATTATATGCCTATATAAAAATTTTATTTATTTGGTTTTTTATCCGTTTTGTTTGTGTGGAAAATAAATCTCTTTATAAAAAAAAATTCTTCTCCTCTCGCGAACTGGGCCGGGCCAGCTCCCAGGCCAGGCCGCGGCCCAGCCCACGTCGCCCATCGCCACCGTCCCTGAGCGGGACTCCGCTCGGGAGTTCGCCGCCGCCGCCGTCCGAGTCCCGGCCGGGCACGCCTCCCGTGACCCCTTCCCCACGCCTCCCGAGGCCACCCCTCCCCTATAAAGCCGCCACCCGGACCCCTCCCTCCCCTCTCCTCCCCGCAACCGCCGCCTCCCGCCGCTGCTTGCTGCCCCGCCGCCGACGCTACATCACCGCCGCCGCCGCAAGCCGGAGCTCGCCGCCGCCGCCGCAAGCCGGAGCTCGCCGCCGCCTGCTGCCCTTGCCCCGCGCCGCCCCTCGCCCAGCGCCTTGCTCTCCGCGCCGCCCGCGCCCCGCGCTACCGACGCCTCGCCGCCGCCGCCTTCGTCGCCGGAGTTGCCGGAGCTAGCCGCTGCTCCGGTCAAGCCCGAGCCGCCCGCCGGTTTTTTTTCGAAAACCGCCAAACCACCGTGAACCGGTATAAACCGACCCCGGTTCTTTTCTTTAAGTTCGGTATTTTTTTTAAAAAAACCCTAGACTAGATCTGTTTTTTTAGGTTTTATTAAACAGCGAACGTCCACTATTTTGATCTTATAAACGAGCGTTCGTTATTTAGTATTTTCGTTTTCTGGTCATTTTTCGGCCAGGGACCTATCCGTGAAGATTTTATTTACAGATTGGTCCCTAATTTTCAAATGACTATAACTTTTTGCTCGTTAGTCGGAATTAGATGAAACCAACGCCCACGTCTTCGTTACGATCTCCTCTATCCGGATAAACAACTTAAATATTTTTTTGAAAAGTTTAAAATTTGAATTAGAGCAGATTTGAATTCAAACTTCTTTTGATCATATCTTTTTATCCGTAACTCCGTTTGAGTTGATTCTTTTTGCAAATCGAAGCTCTTGACCTAAACTTTCTGATAAGGCCAAATTCATGTAATTTTGGTACTGTTAGAAATTGTTTTATGTTACAAGAGCTATTTGCTTGGTTTTGATGTTTTCCGAATCGTCTTCTTCGATCTTTCTGATCTTTTGAGTGATTGCTTATGTGTGGTTACTATTGCTTGCTTACGATAGATTGACCGGAGTGTGACGAGTAGATCTATCAAGATTTTGAGTGCGAATCATCTTCATCAACATTGCAGGCAAGTAACACTTTGATCATACCTTTTCTACAACCCATGTTTTATTGCATTAGATCAATCCTCTCACATTGCATGATTAGGATCTAATTAAATTGTGGGATGGGAAGTAGATGAGGTAGTACCTATTACCTGTTTATTATGAAACCTTTGGGAGTTACTTCTACGTTTGCTTATTATGCTATGCTATGCTAGTAGACATGGATTGGGTGAGTGATATCCATGACAGATGTGAGTTGATAATTTTAATGGTTTATCTAAGGTGGCAACTTAAACACACATCTGGGTGGATTGAGGCACCTGATGTCTATCAGGACTTGCCTGTTTTATTTTTGGACCGCCACCCAGGCTCAAAGGGATCATAAGATCATTCATGCTAGTAACTTCCGTGTGCAGCCACAAGCCATTATGGGCTCTGGCATAGTTGACTAAGTTGTGCGAACTCTTACAGTGGTAGACTAGCAGATGTAGGGGATGTAGGTGGTACGGTCTACCAGATCGTAAGGTGCTAGCGCTTCTGAAAGACTATGTCTCGGTCATCCGTCTTCTCAAACACCCTATAGTGCGAGAAACCAAACGGAGGTGATCGAGTCTTGTGGGGAAAAGTGCGCAAACCTCTGCAGAGTGTATAAACTAATCATGATTAGCCGTGTCCCCGGTTATGGACATCTTGAGTATCTAGTTCTTGGATTATCCTGTTGATCTCATCACGTTACTTTAAATGAATATTGTTGGGTTTAATGATGTTACTTAATTGGGATTGAGAATGCTGTCGACCATTCTCAATGTTCAACAACCACCATGATAGTTAAATAAATTTATTCCTTTGCAGTAGGGAAAAATTGGCTTTACGCAAAAACCTTATAACCATAGAGCTTTTCCACCAGCCATATATGCATATAGTGATAGCCATTGTTCATCATTTTCTCTATGGTGTGAATTTGCCAGTACATTCAATGTGCTGACCCGTTTCGGGCTGCAACGTCTCATGTTGCAGGTTTCTTACGATGAGTAAGTGATACGTTAGGGTTACGATTTCTACACTCAACTTTGCCGTTGGTGTTGATGGGAATCCACAACCTTGTTGCTTCCGCTATATGGATTGAGGTAATAGTATTTACGTTACTTTATACATGTGATTTACCTCTGTTATAAATCCTTCGAGTACTATGTGTGTCAGCATACCGATCCAGGGATGACACTTAAGCACAGAGACTTGATCCATTTGGGTCGGGTCGCTACAAGATGGTATCAGAGCACATGTTGACTATAGGACGTGACCCTAGAAACTGGCAAGCCCATAGCAAAGATTTTTCTCTACAACTTTCCCTTCCAAAAAGATCTTTTACCTCTCCTCTCTTCTGAGCTTATTCAAAAATTCTCTTTAGTGAGACCATACCCTTTTCCCCTTTTGACCACACGAAGATTCAACTGATGAGACCACCCCAAGAAGTACGAGATATCGGACAACTAAGGCCACTTCAGAATGAAGAGTATTTTCCGTGCATCTGAATAATGGAAACTGCAACGGTTGAAGGCCGAAGACATGTAGAATTGGAAGGCTCTGAAGAATTCCCAGATTTGTATGACCTAGGAAGGCTACCCTTATGGAACTTGGCAGACTATGGAAGTTGTCAATACCCGAGATCAAGGTGTATCGGAGAAAGACTGAAACAAGGAGCATGAGAACTCAATGTTTTGTCAAAGAAAACCCTAAGGCGGGAGATATCAACTATGGAATGATAGCTCATGGAAATGACAAGAGTAGAAACACGGCTATCCATGAGGTTATCGCCTGCTTATGCTATTGTCACCGTGCGGAGTTAAGCAAGCATATGCATGGAAGGATTAAATGATAGAAGGCTGATGGAGCACCTATTAGTAAGATGAAGTTTTAACCTTAGCTAGTGTATCACCAGGATCTGGAGTATTACATCAAGAAGTTAAGATGGAGCCACAAGAAGCCGTATTTGAAAGGAAGCATTTCGTGAAGAACTTAGGACCCAAAAGTTGAAAGTAGCCAAGCTAGAGTAGAAAAAAAAACTCAAGATACCGAAGATTCGTCAGGAACGGAAGGACAGTAGTACCATGGTTCATGCCAATGTTGAAACCCAGAAGTTTGGAATGCCACTCCAGAAATATTAAAGGACGTCACGAAAAACTTTTAGTCAACAGAGAGGACCTGGCAGAAGAAATTGAGAAGGACAAACACGATCGGAAGAATCCATTGGAGGCATGAACAAGACTTGAAGAGTTTGGTGATGTTGACCTTAGAAGACCAAACCCCTGTTATACACCTACGTTAGATGCGACGATTGTGAGCTGTCATTTGTTTGTTGTTTTTCTGACAGCCACAATAAAATTTGTCTTTTCAAAACCATTGTTTGTATTGTGTGCATCCCTCTCTATCTCTCTTATCTTACCCCAAACCCACATGGACCCAATAGAGGATGAATGGAGATGAGCTTGTATTTTCTGGACCGATGAGTCAGTTGGAGACAGACCGATGGATTCAGAACATGGAGGATCACATGGAGAATAACCCTATAGTTAGACAAGATATGACCTAGCATGCTCTTCTGTGCTTTGAAAGAGGTGCTTCTACTTGGTGGAGGATGTACCAAACCATGAATGGATGGCAAGGAGTAACCACTTGGAAAGAATTTAAGTTGACTTTGCCAAAGTCTCGGTTTGTGTCCCAGAAGTTGAAACCTTATGGAAAGGATATGAAGAAACATGGTGCATGCAAGATTTGTGGAGAAATCGGACACACCCATAAAGAACACAAGGATGAATGCCCTAATTGTGAAGGAAGTCACCCAGTTGAAGAATGCCCAACTAGGCAAATTACTTGTTTCTTGTGTGAAGGGACTACCCACTATCCTGCTCAGTGTCATATTTACCCCATGGTACAACGAATCATCCAGCAGAAGAAAGAAGAAATGAAAGGAGCCCTCATGGAAATTTTAGAAGAAACTGTGATGAAGGAGGACACATCTAAAGAGGACTCGAGTAAACCCTGCACTAAGTCATGCTATTCATGTGGAGAAGAAGGACACATCTCCCAAAATTGTTTGAATGGGGATCTAGTAGAATTCCCGACAGAGGAAGTAGAATATGACCCACAGGAAATAGAAGCCATGAATGGCATGGAAAGGTCCAGGAAGAGAAGCAGATTGGATTCCAGGAAGAACCTGAGTCGTATCACCTGTTACAGGTGCAAGGAGTCAGGGCACTACCTCAACAGTTGCCCAAAAAGGAAACCTCGAGACTTGTCGGAAGTAATATGTTTTCGTTGTAATGAAGCAGGGCACTTTGCCAGAGAATGCCCCAAGGAGAAGGAAACTTGTGCTAGATAGTTGAGTTTGCAACAAAAGAAGTGGAGTAGTAGAAGTGAGAACATTTTCTTTTATATTGAGGTGGTGAGTTGAGACTTGTAATGGAAAAGCAAGAGATTGTAATCATTGGAGAATGAATAAAGTAGCAACGTTGGTACTGATATGGAGTTTATGAGTTGTTACTCTATGAAGAAGGATTTTAGCCATTCTGAGGATATGAGAAATATGTTCTATGGAAGGTTTGTGCATTTTAAGGGTGGTAGTACCCTGAAATGGATTTCGGACAAAATGAATACGAGTTTTGTCTTGATATGTGTGATACCCCAAGAGTATGTGGGATGAAGTTGGAGACCGTCAGTTTTTTGGACCAAATGTGATCAAGGAGTCAGAAGAGAATGTTAAGTTGATTCGAGATAGACTGAAGGTAGCTTAGTCCAGGCAGAAGAGTTATGTAGACTCAAAAACTCAAGGAGGTAGTCTATGAAATTGGAGAAAGAGCATGTCTTCACGTGATCCCTCTGCAAGGAGTTAAACGAATTGGAGTTAAGGGAAAATTAGCCCCGAGATTTGTAGGACCGTACCGAGTTTTGGAGCATATGGGAGAAGTGGCCAACAAGTTGGAGTCACCCGAAGGACTTTCAGGAGTTCGTGATGTGTTTCACATTTCCCAGTTGAAGAAGTGCCATGCAGAGATGGCCAATATTCCCATGTAAGGACGCTTGACCCTGGAAAGGATAATGATGTTCCACAAAGTGGAATATGGACTTCATAAGTATAAGTTTTTATCCCTGTATGAGGGATATCCCACGGGGATGAATAGATGAAATATTATTGGATATAAAGGAGGTATGATGTTGTTAATAGGGAGCAATGGCAACCCCATGACAAGTCTGAGTACTCACGTCTTGGTTTGGTGCCAATAGAAGGAAGGAAGACAGTACAATTGGATGGAATTAAGAATATTAGGAAGTCGGAAACAATGATCAGTTACCCGATGATAAGTTCAAGGACTACAAGTGATGAGATGGGCCATAACCCACAGGCCCCAGGACCTGCCAAGAAGCAAACACACTCTTGCTGAAGGAAAAACCCTGGAAGAGGATATGCCCTTATCGATAGACGATCTTAGAGGAGTAACGCAAAACCTGAGGATTGTGAAGGAACGATAGATGTTTGTTTGGCTTGCAGAATCAATGGATTTATCCGAACCTTGGTTCGTCGACAAGAGAAATTCTGCAATGCTTGTGAGGATGACCGAGTGTTAGAATGCGAGATTTACTAAAGCATATACAGGGTAATGATTTGGGTGCGGGATGGATTGATCACCATACCGACTTACTCTTATTATTCGCCTTGCTATATGGGATGGTAAATCTGAGTGACTTGCCTATAGTAGAGAGATGGCGATATTAAACCTTGTTCAAACCTTAGAATGGTATAAGAAATTTTTCCCTTCTACAAGGCAGCTTTTGCCAACCGTAGGTTATACGGTGAGGGTCACCCAGACCCATTTCCTGCAGGAGAAACCATAAATTGTTGACCACCGTGAGATATCGATAGTCGTTTAGTTTTGGCGCCAGACCCGTCAGCTAAGAAGACCCAATCTCGGAAAAACCTTACCAAGATGAAAGGATAGAAAAATTGTGGTAAGGTTATGCCACTACCGGAAGAGCCCGGATAAGGAATTATCCTGAAGATCTAAGAAGACCGACACTGTCAAGAATAAGGATGGAGTATATGAGTTTTGATAGAACCATAACCATGCTTCTAAGGGTGGTAGCACCCCAGACCCCGGAGACGATCGATGGATTTTGAGGAGACCCCCAAACCCTAACCTTTTTCTTGCTAGCCTCTCCGAATCTCGAGGACGAGATTCATTTTAAGGGTGGTAGGTTTGTAACATCCCAAAATTCTAAATTTTGGAATGTTATAATAAATAGATAGATTTGATTGATTGTTTGATTGATTGACTGAAAGTGAGTGAATTCGAAACTCTTTGAAAGTTAAATTAGAGGGAATAAAAGGACTTTCCCAAACTTTCATATTCGCTTTCTGATCTCCATGAATTCAAATTCTTTTCAACACAAAACCCTAGAGAGAAGATGACATGACTTCTTCCATTTAAAATGAAAAGGGTGTTTGAAAAATATTTGAATTCCATTGGGAAATATTTTCCACTTCAGAAACTTTATGCAACTCAATGATTTTCACGAGAGAAGATAAAATGACTTCTTCAAATTATGAAATATGAGTTGGGAGTTTCAAAGGATCAATTTCAAGTCCTTTTGGAATTAATTTTCAATTTGGATTTATTTGAGTTTCATTCAAATTATTTTTCTCCAAAATAAAATATATGGAAATTAGGGTAACATGATTCCCTACAACAGAAAATTGGAGAAAAATTAATTTGAAATCATTTTGGTATTTTTAAAATGATTTTAGTTGGATTTTAATAGACCAGTAGCACTCTTTGATTTATCTGAATTTGTGTGGTATTTTATTTAATGCTAGAAAAATGTCCATGTTGTAGAAAATTCTTTTTCTGAAAATTTTGATATATTATATGCCTATATAAAAATTTTATTTATTTGGTTTTTTATCCGTTTTGTTTGTGTGGAAAAAAAATCTCTTTATAAAAAAAAATTCTTCTCCTCTCGCGAACTGGGCTGGCCCAGCTCCCAGGCCAGGCCGCGGCCCAGCCCACGTCGCCCATCGCCACCGTCCCTGAGCGGGACTCCGCTCGGGAGTTCGCCGCCGCCGCCGTCCGAGTCCCGGCCGGGCACGCCTCCCGTGACCCCTTCCCCACGCCTCCCGAGGCCACCCCTCCCCTATAAAGCCGCCGCCCGGACCCCTCCCTCCCCTCTCCTCCCCGCAACCGCCGCCTCCCACCGCTGCTTGCTGCCCCGCCGCCGACGCTACATCACCGCCGCCGCCGCAAGCCGGAGCTCGCCGCCGCCGCCGCAAGCCGGAGCTCGCCGCCGCCTGCTGCCCTTGCCCCGCGCCGCCCCTCGCCCAGCGCCTCGCTCTCCGTGCCGCCCGTGCCCCGCGCTACTGACGCCTCGCCGCCGACGCCTTCGTCGCCGGAGTTGCCGGAGCTAGCCGCCGCTCCAGTCAAGCCCGAGCCGCCCGCCGGGTTTTTTTCGAAAACCGCCAAACCACCGCGAACCGGTATAAACCGACCCCGGTTCTTTTCTTTAAGTTCGGTATTTTTTAAAAAAAAAACCTAGACTAGATCTGTTTTTTTTTAGGTTTTATTAAACAGCGAACATCCACTGTTTTGATCTTATAAACGAGCGTTCGTTATTTAGTATTTTCATTTTCTGGTCATTTTTCGGCCAGGGACCTATCCGTGAAGATTTTATTTACAGATTGGTCCCTAATTTTCAAATGACTATAACTTTTTGCTCGTTAGTCGGAATTAGATGAAACCAACGCCCACGTCTTCGTTACGATCTCCTCTATCCGGATAAACAACTTAAATATGTTTTTGAAAAGTTTAAAATTTGAATTAGAGCAGATTTGAATTCAAACTTTTTTTGATCATATCTTTTTATCCGTAACTCCGTTTGAGTTGATTCTTTTTGCAAATCAAAGCTCTTGACCTAAACTTTCTGATAAGGCCAAATTCATGTAATTTTGGTACTGTTAGAAATTGTTTTATGTTACAAGAGCTATTTGCTTGGTTTTGATGTTTTCCGAATCGTCTTCTTCGATCTTTCTGATCTCTTGAGTGATCGCTTATATGTGGTTACTATTGCTTGCTTATGATAGATTGACCGGAGTGTGACGAGTAGATCTATCAAGATTTTGAGTGCGAATCATCTTCATCAACATTGCAGGCAAGTAACACTTTGATCATACCTTTTCTACAACCCATGTTTTATTGCATTAGATCAATCCTCTCACATTGCATGATTAGGATCTAATTAAATTGTGGGATGGGAAGTAGATGAGGTAGTACCTATTACCTGTTTATTATGAAACCTTTGGGAGTTACTTCTACGTTTGCTTATTATGCTATGCTATGCTAGTAGACGTGGATTGGGTGAGTGATATCCATGACAGATGTGAGTTGATAATTTTAATGGTTTATCTAAGGTGGCAACTTAAACACACATCTGGGTGGATTGAGGCACCTGATGTCTATCAGGACTTGCCTGTTTTATTTTTGGACCGCCACCCAGGCTCAAAGGGATCATAAGATCATTCATGCTAGTAACTTCCGCGTGCAGCCACAAGCCATTATGGGCTCTGGCATAGTTGACTAAGTTGTGCGAACTCTTACAGTGGTAAAATAGCAGATGTAGGGGATGTAGGTGGTACGGTCTACCCGATCGTAAGGTGCTAGCGCTTCTGAAAGACTATGTCTCGGTCATCCGTCTTCTCAAACACCCTGTAGTGCGAGAAACAAAATGGAGGCGATCGAGTCTTGTGGGGAAAAGTGCGCAAACCTCTGCAGAGTGTATAAACTAATCATGATTAGCCGTGTCCCCAGTTATGGACATCTTGAGTATCTAGTTCTTGGATTATCATGTTGATCTCATCACGTTACTTTAAATGAATATTGTTGGGTTTAATGATGTTACTTAATTGGGATTGAGAATGCTGTCAACCATTCTCAATGTTCAACAACCACCATGATAGTTAAATAAATTTATTCCTTTGCAGTAGGGAAAAATTGGCTTTACGCAAAAACCTTATAACCATAGAGCTTTTCCACCAGCCATATATGCATATAGTGATAGCCATTGTTCATCATTTTCTCTATGGTGTGAATTTGCCAGTACATTCAATGTACTGACCCGTTTCGGGCTGCAACGCCTCATGTTGCAGGTTTCTTACGACGAGTAAGTGATACGTTAGGGTTACGATTTCTACACTCAACTTTGCCGTTGGTGTTGATGGGAATCCATAACCTTGTTGCTTCCGCTATATGGATTGAGGTAATAGTATTTACGTTACTTTATACATGTGATTTACCTCTGTTATAAATCCTTCGAGTACTGTGTGTGTCAGCATACCGATCCAGGGATGACACTTAAGCACAGAGACTTGATCCATTCGGGTCGGGTCACTACAGAACTGTACAAGATAGATCCTGAAGAGGATTACAATCAGCGCAAGACCCGAATCCAATGGATTCGAAGATATTGGGCAGAACAATGGTTTAAATACCGATTTGTAACCCAGGAATATGCTGAGAAAAATGCCATCAAGAGACCGTGGGGAGACATCCTATACAAGAATCTTCAACCCAGGTCCAGAGATGAAGCCATTGAACAAGGCTTCTATCCCTGCATGGTCCATGGGCCACAGCCTGCTGATGCACACCCATCGTCACTACTATGGTGTCGTGACGACATTCTGTTCAAGTGCAACTTCCAGTTTGCCCAGAACTCAGCAAAGCAAAACAAGAAGACATTGGGACTAGACTTCAACCCTGGTCCCTTAGCTCCAAGGGCTGATGGCACACGAGATGCAAAACCCAATGTCGTCGGTCCTTTCTACAACCTTGAAGGCCTCATCACCCATATCTTGGTTCAAGGGACTGCAGTGAATGAGCCTACAGCTGACACTGAATCAGATGAAGCGCCTACAGCGCGAAGCCAAAGAAGTTGAAGAAGCCTAAAGCTTCAAAGCCTGCCCCTTCACCAAAAATCTCACGGGCGAAGCCACTGGCAAATGCACCTCCTGAAGACAGTGTGCAGTCCGAAGATTTATCACGCATCTCCAAGCCCCAGAAGGTCAAGATGCCTCTGCCACACACCGGCCAAGAGCTAACAGCTGCTGCCATTCTGCGCAATGATGCCATTGATCTGTCAAGTGATGAAGATCTTGCAGATGACGCTCTTGAGCAACTCATCAAGAGCAAAGAAGAAGCAGAAATCTTCAATGATCTGCCTCTCTTTGATGTAACAGTCATTCACAACTTCATTGATGAATGGTTTGACACGCCAAACATCAGCTTCGACGATCTCCAACTACCCATTGGCCTCAGTGTCGCCTTCCATGGCGCCATTGCTTCAGAGTAGTTATCGCCCAACGCATTGTCGAACTGAAGCAGAAGATTGACTTTGAGAAATCTCAGTTCAAGAAGCATATGGCCAAGCTCAGCGTGCAAGACGTGAAGAATTTCAATATTATGCTGCACGAGCTCAAGGAAGCCTTTCTAAAGAAAGGTGCAGAAGCTCAGGGTTCTCGTGAGCGCATGAAGGTCCTGGCTGATAGGTGTGTGCAAGCCTACAATGAGGCTGAGAAGCGCAAGGCCCTTGGGCGTCCTGGCATCGACCCCAGGATGGCTGCCAAGAAGCAGAAGAAGCCCGCTATGGCTGAATCTGAAGCACCAAGGCAGGAGGCAGATCCCCTTGTCTTCCCAACTAGCATGACTGGCCCGATGCCAAAGGCCAGGTCAACCGCTTCAGAACTGAAGAAGACCAGGACTGCTGAGGCTGAAGCAAGGAAGAGAAAACATCCCGAAGCCTCTGCTACTGCCCCCGCCAAGAAGAAAAGAATGACCAAGAAGGAACGGGCTGCTCCCACAGAGCCCTTGATTGTTGAACCCATTTCCATGGTTCACCCCGACGCCGATCCACAAGAACGTCAACTGAATGTCCATGAGCCTGCTTTCACATAGGCTCATGAAGCTGAAGACTTTCCAGCAGCTGATCCCCTCGCTGCTAAGGAGATTGGTCACCAAGACCATGTTGAAGATGATGCAGCCCTTCCTCAGCTAGAGCACCAACAGGATGCTTCGTGGGCGGATCGCCCACAAGAGGAAGAAGACTCTGAGGCCCAGCCAACACAAACTCCACAGGCGTCGCCCGCGTTGCGCAGGCTTCGCAAAGGTCCAAGGCCTCAAGTCTCTGCGTCTGAAGCTAAAACTGCTGAAGACATTCCGGCTGCATCAGCCGATGAAGAAGAGGTACCACAAGCTGCTACTCCCCTGTCCCACCAAGAAGCAGTTCTCGAGGAGAACGTGATCGTAAGCGACCCTCCAGCTCGTCAAGTGGAGGTTGAAAATCTTGCGGCTGCCACCACCAACATCACTGAAGCCACTAACGCTGTCATGGCTGAAGCTAATGTGGAGCCCTCACCAACAAAAGCACCAGAAGTCAGTGAAGCCACTGATCCCGCCACTTCTGTTCCTGAGTCTGCTGCCGGTCCCCAGTTCGACTATCATGTTGAGCACAGGCCTCAGGTACAGAAGCCAATCCCAAGATTGCCAAGGTTCCTAGGTCCTGCATCAGCACCTGGCTCCTTCAATATCAATGGCTTCAGAGCAAACAACACATTCTTCAACAGCTCCAGGAACCCCTACTCCAGGGAAAGAATATCATCTGATCGGTTCTGGAGTTATCCGCAGCGAAGCTATTACTCATGCGTTCTTTACAACCAAGGTCGCATCTTCCCACACAAGCGCCTTGACATTGAAGCAATAGCTGGTCTGCCCTATCTGGAAGAAGCTCTGGATTGCTTCAAAGAGGTTGGACTGCTGTCATTCGTCACTGACCAAGAGCATTGGAATGAAGAGTTGCTGCTCCAATTCTATGCCACACTTCACATCCGCGGGTATAGCAGAGATCCGAAGACTTGGGTCCTGGAGTGGATGACAGGAAACGTTCATCACGAAGCCAAAGCCTTTGACATCATTGAGCTCACTGGTTTGCCCACACCTGGCGATCTCTATGAGCATGGCTGTCAGCTTCATAGTGAAGCTATTGAGAGCATCTTTTAGAATACTGAACCTAATATGAGTCAGATGCTCAGGATGATGAAGCCATTGCCCCAAGATGCTGCTTATCCCACGGAGTTCTTCGTTGAAGACCTTGAGTATCTGCCAAGAACCATTTATCACATCATAAGGAGAACTCTCTGGCCAATCAAAGGACATTCTCCCCATGCCAAGCTGGAAGGTGCAATGAAGACTTTGGTCTTCTACATTCTTCATGGAAAATGCTTCAATACACAGGATTTCTTCATTCGCCAACTTGCTGCATCTGGCTCTGATCTGTTTGGTTTGAAGTTCTACGCCCCTTGGGTGATGCGCCTGATCAAACTTCACTCCGCTATCTCATATCAGCCCTCGGCCCGCAACCATCGGATCTTTTTGCCTGATGTGGATATGTCTATTGAAGCCATCTATCCTGAGCCTGCCAAGGAACCTCTCAGTCTTCAGAATGCAGATCATCAAAGTTTCACTCAGAACGTTGAAGGCGTTGAAGCCGTAACTTGTGTGTATCCTTTGGCTGGCACTACACGTGCACCGCATCCTGCTCTCACTGAAGCCACTGACAGTACAACTGCTCCATGACCCAAGAAGTGCACTCGTGTTCTCAACGACCGAGAGCTTCTTGTGGCTCTTCATCAGAAACAGGATAGGCATCATGACTGGCTGAAGCGTCAGATGCAAAGCCTCTTGGTGGATGTTAATTGCATTCGCAATCTTGCCACCAAGAATGCTTTTGTTGCCCATGAAACCTCTCGCCGCACATGGAAAGGGCTAACACTGATGTGTTCTGAAGATGATCTTCAAGAGGATGGCTTCACTGAGCGATTCAAGTTTGACTCCACACCTCCTCGAAGGGCAGTGCTGCGACGAACTCCATCCCTTGAAGACTCTGAGTTCTCTTCCTCTGCTGCAACTGTGAATGCCAGAGTAATCGAGGATGAAGACGATGCAACTTCACCGCCACCTCCTTCAGCATGCTTCGACTCTGCTCCAAGCTCTTCAGCACCTCCAAACACTGCCAACGACCCTGCTGCTTCACCTACTCCTCATGGGAACGAGTAGATGCTCTATGTCTTCAAACCTTTTTGGTCCTTATTGACAAAAGGGGGAGAAGCATATGAGGTTGATACTCTTCAAGAAGGTCCATATGGGCGGGTGCTTTATATTTTGCTTCGTGCTTACAACTCTCGTTTTGCTACATTTGGTTCTTTGAGTTGTAACACTTAAACTCGATGGTCGTCTGCTACTTATTTGCCACCTTGTGTTGCGATGATAAATTCCGCATGTGCGACGATAAATTCCGCACTTAGATCATTCTGCAGACGTCCATTTTCCATTATGCATGTCATTATCTTCATATACTTTCACATGCATAGTGGATTGTCATCATAAGTTGAAGTGGATCTCCACAAGTACAACCTGCCATGTGCATTTGCATTCCAAAAGCAAATTACTTATATGCACATCTTCAGGGGGAGCCCTTGCAACTTATGAAGACAATTCCTTATCCCTTACAATTTCACAGATTATATTCCCTGTTGAAAACTTCAACTAGTTTGTCATCAATCACCAAAAAGGGGGAGATTGTAAGTGCATCTAGTGCCACCCCTAGTTGGTTTTGGAGTATTGACGACAAACCTAGTTGAGGGACTAATGTGTTTGTGAGAATTGTAGGATAACACAGGTAGAGGTCCCTCATTGATTCGGTTTTCCTACCAGAGATGACCCCTAAAAATGTATGAAGACATTGAAGTCAAAGGTGGTATATGAAGATATTCACATTGAAGACTATGACAAGAGAAGACACCACATGAAGCCTATGGAGCTCGAAGACTTAGATCTTTCGTAGTTCTCTTTCTTCTGTGTTGAGTCATAGGAACCACCGTACTGTTAAGTGGGGTCCAAGAGAACCAGTCAGAATGACTGAAGTGATGCTTAAACAAAACCTATGTCTTCGAGTGAAGACTTTGAGAGCGAATCTTGTCCAGAGTCGGGTAAGTAAGCTTTGCTTGAAGCCCAAGTAAAGTTGCCGTGTGAGTTTGAAATCTGACCGTTGGAACACGTGTCAGTTCCTTAGTGACCCAGGGTCATTTCGGACAAATCAGGTCGGGTTGCCAAGTGGCTATAAATAGCCCACCCCCTACAACCATAAACGGTTGGCTGCTCAGATTCAGAGTACGGCTTTTGTCGTTTGAGAGCAACCCACCTCGAAGCCTTTGAGAGAGAATTCCTTGCGAGGATAAAGCCCTAACCACCCAGAGCCAAAGAGAATTAGGCATCACTTAAGTCTTCTTGTTTGTGTGATCTGAAGACTTATTACACTTGAGGACTGTGCATCCTCCAGCCGGTTAGGCGTCGTGTTCTGAGCATCCAAGAGACATTGTGGATTGCCGGTGAATGAAGTCTGTGAAGGTTTGGGAGTCTACCTTGAAGACTTGCCAGAGTGATTGGGCGAGGTCTGTGTGACCTTAGCTCAAGGGGAATACGGTGAGGACTGGGTGTCCTGAGCTGCGTGTTCAGGATTGGGTGTCCGGGACTGTGTGTCCTAAGGTTTAATTACCTAGCCGCCCTAACCAGACGTACAGTTGTCACAGCAACTGGAACTGGTCCAACAAATCATTGTCTTCCAGTGAGTCACTGGTTTCATCTTCCCTTCCCTTTACTTACTGTTACTCCTTGTGAAGTCATTGTATGTTCGCACTATCTTTTGTCTTCACTGAGTGACTGCGTGTTCTGTGTGGCTTCACAATATCTTCCTACCTGATCCTTACTACATTGCTGCTATTAGTCATTGTGCTTTCACTCTATTGAATACTTGACTATGGCTTGCCTAGTGTAGTCTACCTTCCGCTGCAGGGTAATAGGTTTATTTCTATCGTTTGTCGTCATAACTTCCACGTTTTGAAGACTTTCATAAAAATCGCCTATTCACCCCCCCCCCCTCTAGTCGATATAACGCACTTTCAGAGATGCTATTAGAATTACACTTAGGTTAACGTTGTCTCTCGTGAGGTACCAGGCAACTTAGCTATCCATGATGGACTCTCTTGAATGCCATCATTATTTATCTCTGCGCGTTTGAGATGTGCATTTGTCGATGGGCCTGGGAATTGAGCTAGTAGGGCAGTGGCCTGGGTCCAAAGTAGTAGAAGTAGCACAAAAACATTTTTTGAGTGTAGGCTTTTCCTTGCTCAAGCCTGCCTACTAGAATCGCTAGTGCTTGAAAGGAAAAGTGAAGGAAAAACATAGGAATTGGAAAGTTTCCTATGGTACTACTATTCATGCATTTGGTTCAAAGGAATGGAGCAAAGGAAAACTGTAGGATTTGTTCCTTTAGTGTCTCCTTGAAAGAAAAAATCATAGGAATTTTAATTTCCACTTGTCCTCCTTTTCAAATTCCTATTCATGAAGCACAAGACTAAGAGATAGTAGCCTAATAGCATTATAACCATACATTTTCTTGTGGTTTGACTTAATCTCACCGTGCTTCTCTGCATCCTGTGATCTTCCAATTCTTGTGAACCAAACACCCAGATTGTCAGAAATCCTATTTTGCACGTGCATTCCTATCCTATTCTTGTCTATTTCCTATCCCTGCATTGTTAGAATCCTCAAATTCAAACACGCCCTTACACAATTACTTCTGTTATAGATATGTGTCAAAGAAAACCTTGTGTGGATTTTCCTGCTCCTGCTGCATTGTATTCCACCCCAGCTCAGCTTCTCCAACGATGGAAGGGTTCACCACAGCAGGGATCCTCTCTCCAGACTGTCTTTCGCTGCCTCAGATCTTCTACCCCGCCTCCGACAGCCACGACAACTGCATTACCATCTCAACTGAGCAGATGACCTTGAGGACTACACGGGTCCACAAGAGAGGTCGCACTCTTCCGTGTCTCCTTACATTATGCATCACTTAATATGATGACATGCTACTTTATCGTCGTGTTCACCTATTAGACTCTGAGTCAGGTCCAAACTAATGCTGAAACTTGAGTTTTTAAATGGTTGTGGGGTACATATTGGGGCAGCAATCAGTACTATCTATCTACTATCTGGTTAATCTCGGGTGTCTACTATGAGTTTCATGTTGGGTGCAAACAAACATTAAAGGAGTCATTATCTGTATTTTTTAACTAAAGCTATTATCTGCCTGCTACCATTGGTTTTGGGTCTATCCACAGTTTGCTACCAGCACTCTCGATTTGTGCATGCACTCCTTAAATAATCTCACTATGTTTTATTCATATGCATGTCAGTTATTGTACACAGTGGAACTGAACATGTAGAGCAAAAGAGACGAGCCTTGCGTGGCAATATAATTTCATGCAGACGTCGCTCCATGGTGGGCGCAAAGGCAGCCCCCCTCCACCCATTTTGGATTGTAATCAAGAGGAAGATAACTGCTTTGAGGGGGATTCACAAGGAGAAGACCACTCCTATTTACCCCCGAGGTCTTCGCTCTAACTTGGCATGCTGATGTTGGTAATATCATGCATATGGTGCCTTGCATTGCTTACTTTATACATCAAATATGTCATCTGATTAGTTTAGACATGCTTTGTGTGAATGCCATCTGTTTAGTTTCTTTATCGTATATGTGAATCATGTAATGCCATCTTGTTTAGCCAGGCATCATATATGTGAATTTTGCAATGCCACCCTGGTTAGTCAGTCATCTTATATGTGAATTATATCATGCCATTATGTTTTTATTACGTGTTATATTTGTCAACAATTTTAGTGCATTCAATTACTCTTCCTGTGCATCAGCCATTCGGCACGGTCATGGAAAAATCTGGAGTGGAAACAAGGTCTTCAGAGCAGACAATGTTGTCTGACGAAGCGCATGTCTTGCTGGTTACGGATAGCTCCTCAGAGGAGGATTCAAAGACAGATGACCAGTCCTATCCCCCCCCCCCCGAGGTGCATGCTCCAACTTGGCAGGGTTATGTTGCTCATACTGTGCATATGGTATCTTGCATTTCTATGTCATTTTCTTAGTTTAGACATGCTTTGTGTGAATGCCACCTATTTAGTGTCTAATTACCATATATGTGAATTATGCAATGCCATCTTGTTGCAAGACATCATATATGTGAATTATGCAATGCTATCTTGTTGCAAGGCATTATATATGTGAATTATGCAATGCCATGCAGTTTAGCCAAACGTCATATATGTGAATTATATCATGCCGTCCTTTTTTGTATTTCTCGTTGCATTTGTCGACAATGTTTGTATATTCAACTGCTCTTCCTATGCATCAGCCATTTGAATTGGTGATGGAGAAATCTAGAGAGAAAACAAGGTCTTTAGAGCAGACAATGCTACCTGCTGAAGCAGATATCTTGCTGGTTACAGATAGCTCTTCAGAGGAGGATTCAGAGGCAGATGATCAGTCCTATTATCCCACTGAGGTGTATGCTCAAACTTGACAGAGTTACATTACTCATATCATGCATATGTTGTATTGTAATGCTTAGTTTTTACATCATATACACAATATTGAATGACGTCTCCTTAGTTGACACATCATATATGCGATTGCCCTCTGCTCATTTTCTTAGTATATAAATCATATATTTGAATTATATCATGCCATGATGTTTACATAGATAGCATGTATCTGAATTATGGCATGCCAACCCATTTTCTAAAGACATAATATAGTTATATCATCTCATCCTGTTTACACAGTCATCATATTTTGAATTATGTCATTCTATCCATGAATTATATCATGCCATCATGTTTCCATCGACGACATGTTTATGATTTATGGCACGCCAACCACTTTAATAAACACATCGTATAGTTATATCATGTCATCATGTTTACATAGTCATCATATTTTGAAGTATGTCATTCTATCCTGTTTAGTTAGCCATCATACATGTGAAATTGTGTCATGTTATCCTGTTTAATTAGCCATCATATATGTGAAACTATGTCCTGCTATACTGTTTGGTTAGACAACATAAATGTGAATTATTTCATGCCTTGTTTTCTTCCCTACTGTCCATTGCACCTATCTATCTTACAATGTCTGTACATTCAATTACTTTTCTTGTTTATCAGCCATTTCAATTGGAGGGGTGATGGCAGTATCTGTGGGAGTAAAAACATGGTCTTCAGAAAAGATTGTGCTACCTGTCGATGCAGATAGAACCACGGTTGTACTTGCCCAAGAACCAGCCCCACCACACATAACCCAGACTCACGCAGATTGTACCCCTACCCAATTGGATAGAGAACCAGCTACACCCCTTCTAACCCCAACCCCAGCAGATAGTAACCCAGTTCTAGATGACACAGCATCGTCTCCACCATAGAGCACCCAAACACGATCAGTTAGTAAGGCAACTGCAGTGCCCAAAGCACGAGGACCACCACTCTGAACCCCAAGTCAACACTTAAAGCAGAAGAACAATTGTTCTCAGGTCCGGTTCTGTAGCTATTGTTCATACTAATTTGCTCTTGCATCACTATATTTACTCATACCAACTAATTTCAAATTTGAAGGATGCAATTGAAACTCCAATGGCACAACAGGTATGTTTTAAACCTATTTCTTTAACGTGTTTGCTGTTGTAACTTGCTCTATGTTGATTTCAGTTTCAATTGAATAAATAGTTATGTTCTCATGCCATGCACATTACAAGTGTTGTTATTGCTGTGTAGTTTCCCACACTTATACTCTGTCTATACTGCTTTGTATTAAATAGATATGATTCGAACTGTATCTATCTTGATTTGGCAACATAAACTAGAATGATATAGACCATACAGTGACCATACTACATAGATATATGTTTCTTTCATGCTGTTATCCTGTCCACCTTACTACTAAATTGGTTTACCAAAATGAGTTTCATATACAACATGGTAAACCTGTGATGTGTTTGTTTGTTTCTCTTTTAGAACGTGGATAAAATATTAGAGAAGAGTACCCCATTATGCAATGGTAAAGGAAGTAATGCAGATAAGGTTCAAGATAGTGAGACATCCCTGTTGGTCTCCAAGAAAGCTGATAAAAACTATATTGAAGACACTGAGACAACCCCAAAGTCCTGTCTTGATGTAGTGTTCAAGTTACTAGCTACTACTGCTGGCACCAGCTCTTCGAACTTGATGCCTGAATCAGTTCGGCTTCTTGAGTCTCAACTTCAAGTTGAAAGACATCGATCAGATGTTATGCGACAGGAAGCCGAAGGACTGAGGAAGTCCCTGCAGAATTCAGATGCATACTTTCTGGTGCAACAACAAGTGCTGGAGGATTTAAGCGCCAAACAAGAGAAAGTTAATAAGCTTGCTAAGCATCTTGCCAGCATCATGGGTACCCAAGATATTGTTTCTTGAGCTCTTCTGAAGTGGTTTCAATTCTGGACTTGTTTTGCTACGGCGTTTATTTGCATTGGTCGCCAACTTTGACAGCCAGTGTATATGATATGCGGCTTTGTTCCCTATATTTGCACTGGTGGCAAACATTGATGCCCAGTCGATGTAATATGTGTAATAGTCGTGATAGCCTAGCATAAGTTGCTTGCTTATTTATTTCCTTGTTGTCTTGTTTATTTGTTTGCTTGTAGTCAGTGCAGTTCTTTTTCCACGGTTTGCTAGTGGCCGCAATAACCTATTTTTTTTAAACTAGGCCACAATAACCATGGTCTACATATGTAATGTATTTACCATGGGCCTCCTACGGGCCGTAGAAAAAATGGGCCTTCTAAGGGCCGTAGAAACAATGGGCCTTCTACGGGCCGTAGCATCAATGGGCCTTCTACGAGCCATATGATCAATCGGCCAAACATGGGCCAATAACAGACCACATTATGGGTCATAAATGGGCTAGATTTGAAATCTTCCGTTCATGGGCCAACCATAACGGGCCATCATTAATCGGCCATATTTGATGACGTTACGAAAACGGCCCAAAGGATTAACGGGCCTATCGGTGTCAAAACCGGCGGATCTCGGGTAGGGGGTCCCGAACTGTGCATCTAAGGCGGATGGTAACAGGAGGCAGGGGACATGATGTTTTACCCAGGTTCGGGCCCTCTTGATGGAGGTAAAACCCTACGTCCTGCTTGATTTATTCTTGATGATATGAGTATTAGAAGAGTTTATCTACCACGAGATCGGAGAGGCTGAACCCTAGAAGCTAGCCTATGGTATGATTGTATGTTGTCCTATGGACTAAAACCCTACGGTTTATATAGACACCAGAGGGGGCTAGGGTTACACAAGGTCGGTTACAAAGGAGAAGAAATACATATCCGTATTGCCTAGCTTGCCTTCCATGCCAAGTAGAGTCCTATCCGGACACGAGACGAAGTCTTCAATCTTGTATCTTCATAGTCCAACAGTCCGGCCAAAGGATATAGTCCGGCTGTCCAGAGAGCCCCTAATCCAGGACTCCCTGAGTAGCCCTTAAACCAGGCTTCAATGACGATGAGTCCAGCACGCAGTGTTGTCTTCGGCATTGCAAGGCGGGTTCCTCCTCCGGATACACCACAGAAGAGTTCGAATAAAAGAATAGTGTCCGACCCTGCAAAATAAGTTCCACATACCACCGTAGAGAGAATAATATTTCCACAAATCTAATCTGCTGACACGTTTTGGCAACATGACATCATGCCATGGCTCGGTGATTATTCGAACCATTTTTCTTTAACCAGCCCGCACATAACGCGAGGCAGTTTCTTGACACGTCTTGTCAAAGCAGATATTGTGTCCCTCTTATTACGGGATTCTCATCAATACGGGTGTGGGTAACCCAACCGTGCTTAGGACTCCTAGATTTTAGTCAAGTCCCAAACGGCCACGAGGAGGACGCTTGATATTCACCCTCTTTATAATGGGACAAGGCTTTTACTTTTTTCCTCCTGTGCTCAATCGAATCCTTCCCCCGCCTCGAGTTCTAACACCCAAAGCCTAGGTCAGGTGCTTCAGATCTTCAATCATGTCCGGATCCAGCCTCCAGGGCTGGTGGATGCCCTCCTCCGTCACGGAAGAGGATATCAAGAAGTTGAGGGAGGCAAGATACCTGACCGCCGAAGTTTCGCATCAGCTGCCTGCCCGAGGGAAGGTCGTCCCTACTCCTGAACCCAATGAAGACGTCGTGTTCATCCCCCACTTCCTCCGAGGACTAGGCCTCACTCTGGATCCCTTCGTTAGGGGTTTGATGTTCTATTACGAGCTTGATTTCCACGATCTAGCCCCGGATTCCTTTCTCCACATCTCGGCATTTATTGTCGTATGTGAGGCCTTCCTCCGCATTACCCCTCACTTCGGCCTGTGGCTCAAGATCTTTGATGTGAAGCCGAAGACGGTCGAGGGGCAGTATGCAGCGTGCGGGGGTGCGTTAATAAGCAAGATTGCCGGAGCTCCGTGGCCAAAACGTTCCTTTCCAGAGGTGTCCAGATTATGGCAACGGGAGTGGTTCTACATCACCGCTCCAAGAAGTGCCAAGTGGGTAGCTTCCCTCGCTTTTCGCTCGGGCCCTCCACCACAACTAATGTCATGGATCAGCAGGGGGCTGAGCTGGGGTCCAGCCAAGGATGTGCCCATACTGCAGAGCCTCATCCAGGATCTCTTCGAGGGAGATTTTAGTTTGGTTATGGTAGTGCAAGTATGCTGGTTCGTCAAGTCCAGCCTTGCAAACGCCGGCCCCTCCGCTTGTGGGAATTCAACCCAGAAGGACCACGCGCTATTCAGAATTTCCTCGGCCTGACGCACGAGGAGATGTACAAGTCGTTCTTCGGACCCCCAAATAGAGTGTCCGGACACCTCCGAGGACGTGGGCCTGAGAAGCAACCGCACCGCGGCCCAAGTAAATAATCCTCTAGCCGAACACACTGTCTTTCATTTATCATGACGTCATTCTGAAGAATTGCTTTTTGACCAGGACTGGATAACAAAGGCGAAGATGATCCGGTGTTCGGCCCCCCTTCCCGAAGGTTTGGACAATCCGGTGCTGGAAAAGATGCTTGAGCCAGCACCTTGCCTGGTGCCCTCAAAGGAAGATGAAGGGGGGAATAAAGAGGGCGAAAGCGGGCCCCCACCGCTACCTGTTCCAAGCGAGGGAACGAGCGCCTCCGTGAGGGAGGATAACCAAGGGAAGGAATCTGACATTCCCTCGCCCCGGGGGAGGAAGAGGACTACCTCTGATGACTCGGAAACCAAGGTTTCCAAATGGGAGAAGAAAACTCCACCAGAGGGTCCCGTCTCGGAGGGTGCTCTTACCGCACAAAGTCCGTGCGGGGATCAGCCCTCTAACAAGCTGTAAGTAATCAAAAAGTACTTAATAGTGAAGATATTCTACCTTACTTCTGAGGAAGATAACCAAAGCATCTATGTTGCAGTTCGGACCTGAGCCCTTCTCAGCAGAGCTCGTCTTCGGGGGATCTTCTTCCGGAGATGATGGAGAGCGAAACGCCTCCCCTGGACTCCTGGGCTCAAGAAGCGGGCGACCTTGAAGTGTCATCACGGAGAGTTTCTCTGGATCCGGCAAGACCAGAAGGTAATCCCATGGTCACCCGAAGCCCTTAGTATCCGGCTCTTGAAGAGAGCAACAAAAGAATCCGACACCATCTGGTATGCGGTCGAACGCACTAAGGGATCTGCTAGGGCGAGCCACTATCTCAGAAGAGCACCGTACATTGATGGGTACGGTGATTGAAAGGATTTCGTCCGCCGAAAGCGGGTTGCATGAAGCCTTTATGAGTCTACTGATGGGCTTTGAGGTACGTGGAATGGTATGCATCCGCACATTTTTAGGTGTGCCCTGTGTAGATAATAGCCCCTGAGACTCTGGTTGTCGTCGAAAACGGCGGCGAATAGAGGATCGTAGTCCCAGGTAATAACCAGACTGCCATTATGTGCAGGTGTCTGAAGCTCCGGTGGCTAGCCGGACTGATGGGGTTGCCGAACTAAAGCGGCAACGGGATGCGGTGGATGCCGACATCGAGCTTGTTAACAAGCGTCTTGACGAGGCCCAGGGTAGGTGATATTTATAGTGGATGTCACATACTAAGAGCAGCGTGATGCCAGTATCTTTAATATGTTGTGACTGTAGATGGAGCTGCCACCGTGGAGGTGTTGCGGGCGGAGCTTGCCCGAGCCAAGGAGCAAGCAAGGAGTAGTAATGCAGCCGCTTTGAAGGCGGCTGAAGAGTTGAAAGCCGAGAAGGCCGCCCATAGCGAGAGCAAAGAGAAAATGGCCAAAATGGCTGTGAAGTTAAAAGACACTGTCGACCGCTGCCAGTTTCTTGAAGAAGAAAACCGGGGGAAGGCTATGGACCTTGAAAAGGCCGCAATGGCGACCAAAGACACCCGCTCTGCAATGAGAGCAAAGAAGGAGGAACTGCGTGAACCCGGGGACATTGTGGCTGGGAATCCCTTTATGCTGCGGAGGAAGTTCGGCGATCCGCGGTATGCCCCTCTGGATTGGCTGTGGAGTTCGGCTGACGCATATCTGGACTTAGCGGCGAGCGCTGTCGATGCGGCTGAATACTTCCGAGATCAGACAGATCGTGAAGTGGACAAGATGTTCTGGTCGCAATTTAACGTTCCAGAGCGTCCGCTTCCATTGACTGATCAGCTTGCCGAATGGGCCGAACTCAATAGATTGTCCAGACTCGCCATGAGGTCTGTCGTGGATCATTTGTGGCCGGAAAGGCCAAAGCAGAACAACTATTTTAGCTTGGTGCAGCAGTTCCTTCGTGCAGTGCCGCGCATTAATGCGATGAAGAGGTCGGCGTGCATAGAAGGCTCGCGAATGGCCCTTGCCAGTGTCAAAACATATTGGGTGGAGATGGATGTCGCCACTGTCGCGGCGCAGGGTTCGGCCATAGGCCGAGTGGCTGCCGAGCACTATTTTGAAGAAGTTCTTGAGGGCGCTCGTACGATAGAGGCCCAGTGCTCGAAGAATGTTATGTTTGAGTGACATGTATTCCCATTGTAAAGACAACGTTTTATTGAATTTATCAAGGCTGTATTTATACTTTTGCCCGAAAGTATTGTGATGCCTCCTGTGCGGCTATTTTATGTAGACATGTATATAACCTGAAAGATTGCAGTCGTCGGCTTCATCCCCCACGCATATAATGCGGGGGTGTTCGCATAAGACGCGTATTCACACTTAATCCAACGTCTTGGTCCTAATAAGGAGGTGATAGCGCAGTGAACTAGGCAACCGTACTATAATGCTTTAACACTTTCACTTAGCCATAGGAGTTTGACAGTGGGGCTACTATATAGCCCCTGGTGGCTCCGCACTCGCCCGGATTCGGGGTGCGTACATGCCTGGCCGGGAAACGGCCCTTCGTTAATGCGGAGGAATCCTGAAGATTCCAATAGGTCATCGAGTGGTTGACCAGTCTCACGCTATATCATGACAGTCAGTTTTCGGCTTTCTCTACTGAGGTGCTCGTCCAGATGAACCAGGGCACAATGGCAGTAGTTCTCCTGGTGCCGCCTTAGCCAATAGAGCGGAACGTAAGGTAGTGATACGTCCATTTTGCATCATGCTTTTATATCGATATTTATCGCATTATGGACTGTTATTTCACTTTATGTCACAATACTTATGGCTATTCTCTCTTATTTTACAAGGTTTACATAAGGAGGGAGAATGCCGGCAGCTGGAATTCTGGTGTGGAAAAGGAGCAAATATTAGAGACCTATTTTGCGCAACTCCAAAAGTCCTGAAACTCCACGGAACATCTTAAAAGAAATAAAGAAAAATTCATGCCAAAGATGAAGGCCAGGGGGCCCACACCCTGCTCACGAGGGTGCCCCCCCCTCTAGGACACGCCCCCTACCTCGTGGACCCCCTGGTGGCTCTCCAACGCCCATCTTCTCCTATATGAGGTCTTTCGATGAGAAAAAAATAAGAAGGAACTTTTCGGGACGAGACTCCACCGCCACTAGGCGAAACCTTGGCGGATCCAATCTAGAGCTCCGGCAGAGCTGTTCTGCCGGGGAAACTTCCCTCCGGGAGGGGGAAATCATCACCATCGTCATCACCAACGCTCCTCTCATCGGGAGAGGGCAATCTCCATCAACATCTTCACCAGCACCATCTCATCTCCAAACCCTAGTTCATCTCTTGTATCCAATTCTTGTCTCAAAGTCCGGGATTGGTGCTAGTAGGTTGCTAGTAGTGTTGATTACTCCTTGTAGTTGATGCTAGTTGGTTTATTTGGTGGAATATCATATGTTCAGATCCTATATGCATATTATTACCCCTCTGATTATGAACATGAATATGCTTTGTGAGTAATTACGTTCGTTCCTGAGGACAAGGGAGAAGTCTTGCTATGAGTAGTCATGTAAATTTGGTATTCGTTTGATATTTTGATAAGATGTATGTTGTCTAGCCTCTAGTGGTGTTATGTGAACGCCGACTACATAACACTTCACCATTATTTGGCCCTAGAGGAAGGCATTGGGAACTAATAAGTAGATGATGGGTTGCTAGAGTGACAGAAGCTTAAACCCTAGTTTATGCGTTGCTTCATAAGGGGCTGATTTGGATCCACATGTTTCATGCTATGGTTAGGTTTACCTTAATACTTTTGTTGTAGTTGCGGATGCTTGCAATAGAGGTTAATCATAAGTGGGATGCTTGTTCAAGTAAGAACAACACCCAAGCACTGGTCCACCCACATATCAAATTATCAAAGTATCAAACGCGAATCATATGAACGCGATGAAAGCTAGCTTGACGATATTCCCATGTGTCCTCGGGAGCGCTTTTCCTATTATAAGAGTTTGATCCGGCTTGTCCTTTGCTACAAAAGGATTGGGCCACCTTGCTGCACTTTATTTACTTTTGTTACTTGTTGCTCGTTACAACCTATCTTATCACAAAACTATCCGTTACCACTTATTTCAGTACTTGCAGAGAATACCTTGCTGAAAACCGCTTATCATTTCCTTTTGCTCCTCGTTGGGTTCGACACTCTTACTTATCGAAAGGACTACGATAGATCCCCTATACTTGTGGGTCATCAAGATTCTTTTCTGGCGCCGTTGTCAGGGAGTGTAGCGCCTTTGGTAGGTGGAATTTTGTAAGGAAAAATTTATATAGTGTGCTGAAATTTACTGTCACTTGTTACTATGGAAAGTAATTCTCTGAGGGGCTTGTTCGTGGTATCTTCACCCCGTCCAGTAGAGCAAAGAGTTGCTCCTCAACCTACTGAACCTATTGAAAATGAAATTCCTTATGAGTATCCTTCGGGTATGATAGAAAAACTGCTAGCTAATCCTTTTACAAGAGATGGAACAAAGCATCCTGATGAACACCTAATATATGTGGATGAAGTTTGTGGATTATTTAATCTTGCGGGTATACCCGATGATGTTGTTAAGAAGAAGGTCTTCCCTTTATCTTTGAAGGGAGATGCATTGATATGGTATAGGCTATGTGATGATATGAAATCATGGGACTATAAAAGATTGAGCTGGAATTTCATCAAAAGTATTACCCTATGCATCTTGTTCATCGTGATCGCAATTATATATATAATTTCTGGCCTCGCGAAGGAGAAAGCATTGCTCAAGCTTGGGGGAGGCTTAAATCAATGTTATATTCATGCCCCAATCATGAGCTCCCGAGAGAAATAATTATGCAAAGTTTTTATGCTCGGCTTTCTGAAAACAATCGCACCATGCTCGATACTTCTTGTGCTGGCTCTTTTATGATGAAGACTATTGAATTCAGATGGAATTTATTGGATAGAATTAAACGCAACTCTGAAGATTGGGACCTCGATGAAGGTAAGGAGTCGGGTATGACACCTAAGTTCGATTGTGTTAAATCTTTTATGGATACCGATATTTTCCGTAAGTTTAGCACTAAATATGGACTTGACTCTGAGATAGTAGCTTCTTTCTATGAATCTTTTGCTACTTATGTTGATCTCCCTAAGGAGAAGTGGTTTAAATATCATCCTCCCATAGAAGTAAAAGTAGCAGCACCTATTAAAGTTGAAGAAAAGACTGTCACTTATCATGATCCTATTGTTCCTACTTCTTATATTGAGAAACCACCTTTCCCTGTAAGAATAAAGGATCATGCTACAGCTTCAACTGTTGTTCGTAAAAGCAATATTAGAACTTATACACCTCCTGAGCAAGTTAAAGTAGAACCTAATATTGCTATTGTTAAAGATCTCTTGTCTGATAATATTGATGGGCATGTTATTCAGTTCGAAGGTGAAACTGCTAGAATTGCTAAACCTTGTGCTAAAGATAAACATAGACCTGTGGTAGGCGTGCCTGTTATTTCTGTTAAAATAGGAGATCATTGTTATCATGGCTTATGTGATATTGGTGCAAGTGCTAGTGTTATACCTCATGACTTATACAAGGAAATTAAGAATGAAATTGCACCTGTTGAGTTAGAAGATATTGATGTTACTATTAAACTTGCCAATAGAGATACTATTTCACCAATTGGAATTGTTAGAGATGTTGAAGTCTTGTGTGGGAAAACTAAATATCCTGCTGATTTTCTTGTTCTTACTTCTCCGCAAGATAGCTTTTGTACCATTATATTTGATGCCCCCTCCGGCGGAGCTCTGGAACAAGCCCCAAGATGGGATCTCATGGATACAGAAAGTTATAGCGGTGGAATTAGGGTTTTGGCTCCTGTTCTGATCATTTGGGGGTACGTGGATATATATAGGAGGAAGAAGTACGTCGATGGAGCAACAGGGGCCCCACGAGGGTGGGGGCGTGCCTGGTAGGGTAGGGCGCGCCCCCTACCTCGTGGCCTCCTGTTATGTGCCTTGACGTAGGGTCCAAGTCTCCCGAGTCTTATCTGTTGAGAACATCACGTTCCCGAAGGTTTCATTCCGTTTGGACTCCGATTGATATTCCTTTTCTTCGAAACCCTAAAACAGGCAAAAAACAGCAATTCTGGGCTGGGCCTCCGGTTAATAGGTTAGTCCCAAAAATAATATAAAAGTGGATGATAAAGCCCAATAATGTCCAAAACAGTAGATAATATAGCACGGAGCAATCAAAAATTATAGATACGTTGGAGACGTATCAGACACCTACTCCTGCTATTCATTCTGATATGTCGCATGTTATTGATGATGCCACTTCTGCTTTGCATGATACTTATGATGAAACTACTTTTATGCTTGATAATACTATGCCACAAGGTGAATTTCTTGATGAACAACTTGCTAGGGCTAGAGAGAATGAGATTATTGAAACTGATAATTGATACGTCTCCGTCGTATCTACTTTTCCAAACACTTTTGCCCTTGTTTTGGACTCTAACTTGCATGATTTGAATGGAACTAACACGGACGGACGCTGTTTTCAGCAGAATTGCCATGGTGTTATTTTTGTGTAGAAATAAAAGTTCTTGGAATGACCTGAAAATCAACGGAGAATTATTTTGGAATATATAAAAAATACTGGAAGAAGAATCCACGTCAGGGGGGCCTCCACCTATCCACGAGGGTGGGGGCGCGCCCTACCCCCTGGGCGCGCCCCCTGCCTCGTGGGCCCCTTGATGCTCCACCAACCTCAACCTTGACTCCATATATTCACTTTCGGGGAGAGAAAAATCAGAGAGAAGGATTCATCGCGTTTTACGATACGGAGCCGCCGCCAAGCCCTAAACTCTCTCGGGAGGTGATATGTCTCCGTCATATCTATAACTTTTGATTGTTCCATGCCAATATTATACAACTTTCATATACTTTTGGCAACTTTTATATTATTTTTGGGACTAACATATTGATCCAGTGCCCAGTGCCAGTTCCTGTTTGTTGCGTGTTTTTTGTTTTGTAGTAAATCCATATCAAACGAAGTCCAAATGGGATAAAAACTGATGGAGATTTTTTTGGAATATATGTGATTTTTGGGAAGAAAAATCAACGCGGGACAATGCCCGAGGGGGCCACGAGGCAGGGGGGCGCGCCCCAGGGGGGCAGGCGTGCCCTGGGCCCTCATGGCCACCCTGTAAGGCAGTTGATGCCCTTCTTTCGCCGCAAGAAAGCTAATATCCGGATAGAGATCGTCTTAAAATTTCAGCCCAATCGGAGTTACGGATCTCCGGTAATATAAGAAACGGTGAAAGGGCAGAATCTGAGAACGCAGAAACAGAGAGAGACAGAGGGACAGATCCAATCTCGGAGGGTCTCTCGCCCCTCCCACGTCATGGAGACCAAGGACCAGAGGATAAACCCTTCTCCCATCTTGGGAGAAGGTCAAGGAAGAATAAGAAGGAGGGGGGCTCTCTCCCCCTCGCTTCCGGTGGCGCCAGAACGCCGCCGGGGCCATCATCATCACCGCTATCTTCACCAACACCTACGCCATCTTCACCAACATCTCCATCACCTTTCCCCCCTCTATCTACAGCAGTCCACTCTCCCGCAACCCGCTGTACCCTCTACTTGAACATGGTGCTTTAAGCTTCATATTATTATCCAATGATGTGTTGCCATCCTATGATGTCTGAGTAGATTTTCGTTGTCCTATCGGTGGTTGATGAATTGCTATGGTTGGTTTAATTTGCTTGTGGTTATGTTGCTGTCCTTTGGTGCCCATCATATGAGTGCGCGTGTGGATCACACCATAGGGTTAGTTGTATGTTTATAGGACTATGTATTGGAGGGCAAGAGTGACAGAAGCTTCAACCTAGCATAGAAATTGATG